>NC_056714.1:4049769-4147104 GCF_018831695.1 Puntigrus tetrazona | reverse complement strand
TGGTAGACGAGTGGTTGCAGGTGTTGGTGGATAATAATGCCCGATGGGGCTCAGATGGAAGTCGGTCCATGAGGGAAGGGTTCCAGGAATTTTGGTCCTGCATCAATCCAGGATCTTCTCTCAGGCCCTAATCCTCCCAGTCAATCGATATTGGGAGCCGCGGCCGCCTGCCGTCCGGGAGTCGAAAATCTCTTTGACCCGTAGATGGATTTCCCAGAACCACCTCGGGAGGAGTGGGAGGGATTCTGGGTTTTCTGTGCAGGAGGAAGGAGTGAGGATATCCGTATCTCTTTTTAGAAGGCGAACTGATAGGTGAGCATCAGCATCTGCTTCGATTGATTGTAAAATGACCCATATACCGACTCTAGCTTTCTTGCAGGCAGTCGGAGACCCATGTCCTGGTGGATATCCCAGACCCGGTCCCCGGTGATAGATCAGTATCGGATTCGCGTAACCACCGCTTCATGCCCGGATGTCTCGACCGTCTCCGTTCGAGATGTGAGACATGAGCTGAGTCCACACCAGATGGCACCGCAACACCAGCATGGCTTTCAATAAGGAATCCAGGAGGGTTCGGTAGCGCCCGACGCCCGGATCCTGGAGAGCGAGGTGTGCGCACTGAGTCCAGAAGGCCTAAGCATAAAGGTGATGGAATGTAAAGTTTTCCTTTTCTGGACCTCTCTAGCTGAGCAGGTCCAGAACCAAGCTTCCCGTATTTAATCACCATGGACCACAGTATGAGCTAAAAGGCTGGAAGGCTGGAGGATGCGGGGTTCAGGATTTTCAGAAACAAGACTGTGTCTGATGTAGAACACAAGAGAGAGCATTTGGCCTTGATGTTCTTAGTTCCGGTCTGTGGTGAGATCTTGAAATTGAATTTGTGAAAATAAAGACCATCTTGCTGTTGGGATTGAGATGTTTGGCCTTCTAGGTATTGCAGATTTTTTGCATCAGTTATGACTAGAAAGGTGTTTAGCCCCTCCAGCCAGTGCGCGGCGCCACTCCTCTCGACGGCGTTGCTCCCACCATTTATCATAGTTCTGCTCAGCCGGGGGACAGCTGTGAGAAGTGGCAGGCACATGGATGGAGTACTGAGGCTCACCTTCCATCAGACAGCGAACGGCTCAGACTTTAAAGGTTGCTGGCGCCCACTTCACTGCATAACGGCTGGTTTTGACCTTTGATGAGACAGAGCTGGGTGGGTCATCAGTGATGGCAGACTTAAATGAGCGAAGCCAGCAGCTCTCAGCTTTAGGGGATTCCCACCGGGAGGGTCTGGGGACATGGACGAGTTGTTTATAGCTTTTTGGATGGTGTGATGATTCATATTTGGCAATAAAGCGACGCAGAAGTTGGCAAATACTTGGAATTTCCGTAGTTGTCTTATAAAGAGGTCGGAGATGGTCAAATGAACAATGATCATCCCATCAGTATCCATGCAACTGGCGTGTGGGCAGTGGATGATGTATCCTAGAAATTAATGGTGGTTTTATGGAACGTATACCTTCTGCCTTCAAGTACAGTACTTTGGTGATGGCGGAAGGCGCTGAAGGACTCTGTTTGATATGATGTCGGTAATCAGAGAGGTTGAGTAAATCAGGGAATATCGTATGTATAACGCAGGATCAATCCAAAGGAGCATGTCTCTGAAGATTTTGTTCATGAAATTTTGAAATATGGAATAAGAGCTGAGGAACCTATACGGCATTACCTCCGGGGGTATTCAGAGGGCCAGCGGTGTGATAAAGCTGTTCTCTCCATCTCGCTCTCAAATGTGAATGAGGTTATGGGCACTCTCAGATCTAATTCCATGAAGATTTGGGCTCATGCAGTTCTTTTCCTAAAGCAGCCGGGCATACTAGGGGTAACGCAGTATAAAGAATTTAATAGTCTGTTCCATTTAGTTTATGCAGAAGCCAATGCATGGCCTCAGTCCTTCTGGCCCATCTTTTCTTACGAAAAAGAAACTGATGCAGCGCAGGTGATTTGGAAGGGGCGATAGGGTCCCCAGAAGGGCTGCCTCTTGTATCGTATCTCCCCATGGCTCTCCGACCAAATGACGACGCACCAACAAGTGGGCTTGGTTCCCAGGTAGCAGTTCAATGGCACAACTTGGTGGGGACTCCAGAGAGGAAGGTGAGTGCAGTCGTCTTCATGAACACATCGGGCGCACGAAGAGTGACATTTTCTGCAGGAATTGAGGCACGGTGTGATTTTTGTGGCTGGAGCGGTAAGTGGGATCACATACAAACAGGCCAGATCGAACTTTGACAAATAGAGGACAAAACACTTGGTTGCTCACACCTTGGTTCCACTGCAGTATCTCACCAGTTCTCCAGCGGATTATGGGATGCATGTAACTGGAGCCAGAGTTTACTCCAGTACCACATCTACAGCCCAGCTCCCACACTGACCAGCAAAAGGATGGTTTCTGCATGGAGAATACTGATCTGAGTGGACAGTGGTGGTGTCTCCGTACAATCCACTCCATTAGCCATGGCTCAGTCTCTGTATGGCAGTGATTTCATAGGCATCACAGACTCAATGACTAGGATACTTAAGATCTAGCTTAGACTGCAAGAGGAGATGAACTCTGCAGCTCCAGAATCCACTAGGACTTTACTGAGAAGCTGAGCTGATTCTCTCGACGGTTAGCATGAAATGGTACGGAGAAACAGAGGATTAGAAGAGAAGCAGCACTCACCGCTGGTACGAGCGACAAATCGACAGGCACGAGGGAAATGAGCCGTGAACGTACCGCAATTATAACATTCGCCCTCCGTAATTCGGCGTGGATCGCTTCGGACTGGTATGTGATAGGTGCTCCGCGGATCATAGGTTCCAGCGCGCAGCGCGGTAGACGGGCTGGTGACTCTCGGAGTGTGAACAGGCAGACAGAGACGCGGAGCCACGCTGTTCGCCATGGAAGAAATACTAATCCGATAATACGGTTCATAAACCGTCATCTATTGTTTGTAGTAGAAGGCCAGAGCTTTGGCGCACATGTCGCAGAGTGAGAGCAGGCCGTTTCCACTCCGCAGTGGATGGTTAGCATACGAAACGCAGGACCATATTCATGATTCCGGGAGGTCTACTGCCGGAGCTGAAGTAGCTCATCATGGACGCACGCCGCTCAAGGGCTGGCCAAATACCTCCTGAAGTGTCTCCAAGAAAACCCTCAGGAACACCCGAGGACTGTTAGCAGTCCAGAGCGCCCGCCTACTGCATCGGCTCTTCCAGTTTCAGGAGGAAAACAATGCTGCAATTTTCGGCCATCTTTAGTGTAAAGAAGTGCTTAGTGTAATTCGCAGATCCAGCGCATTGTAGGGGCAGCTACAGATGAGTGCAGCAAGTGGGAGATTTCCTGTGAAGGGGCGTGTTGACAAGGACATCAGTTGGGCAGACTTCTGGTCGGAAGCGGCAGCAGCGAGAATCGGGTAGGCTTGAATGAGTACGTGGAGGGATTTGGTGGCTGAGCTCTCTTGGGGTCTCCATTCCCATTAAATGCCGGGCTGTTCTTATGTCACGCCTGGTCAGGGTCGAGCAAACACAAGGTAAGATTCACTATACCGTGTTTTACGAAAATAAGGCAGACATCAAAAGGTCTCAGATAATTTAGAATAACCCAAATAATAGCGTATTCAGGTAAGTGAACAGTCTTTCCTTCCCGGCTGGAAAGTCACAGATGCTCATCCCCGGCGCAGGCAGGCAGACAGACGGGTAAGAGGACGGGCATGACAGGTAGATGGGCAGATGGGGCAGACAGGCGACGACCAGAGTTCCGGGTGTGTCCGGTAAATCTTTGAGAACAGCTCATCGCAGAAGTGGTGGTCAAGCAGGCGTGGTAGACGAAAGACCGATGACCCGTGCCGCACTCATGCAGTAAGTTCGGTGGAATATGAAGTGACAGAAACCCTGGTATTATAATCTGCTTTCTTCATCGTGTGTAAAAGCACATTTATAGTTGTTGAACTACCATTCTTCTTTGCAATTTATTGACATTGTTCTGCTAAGCATCAATATGGTTTTTGCAGAACCCTGTAATGTGTGGGTAAATGAGTCGCGGCGCCACGCCGCCGTGCCGACAGGACACTGTCCATGAGTCGACACCTTGCTGAACTCTTTGCTGAATCTGTTCTCGGCCAGATTCTAATCTCCAAATGATATCTAATTAGGGATCAAGCAATTCCACGTGCTGAGCGAAAATGCGCCTCACGTGACCTTCTTTATGGGGTTGCTCTTTCTTCTGCGTATAAATAAAGATGTGTGAGGGTCAGCTGTCGCTCAGCTTCAGCAAGTGGCACGCCAAACTGTTTCTGTGTCCTCTTCAGTTTGCTTCTGGTAAATCAGCTTATCACTTCTCCCCCGCCGCTAAGGCAAGTTACACATCTGGAAAACAAATTCTTCAGACTGTTATCGAGTTGTCTTCTGTTATAAATAAACCTTAAAGGGGCATCCAGACCTAAATGTCAAATAGTTTTTATTATTAGTGTTTCTTTTATCTATCAAAAGCAATGCTCTTATACTTAAAATAAAATGTGTATATATATATATATAGTATATATATATATATATATATATATATATATATAAATTAAATAATATACAGTTGTTCTTTAATGATTGTAAAACTAAATACAAGTTATGATCAGATGTAAATTTCAAATTTGGTAAAAAAATAATTGTATTCGGATTGAATTATACTTTATAATGTTCGCATCGGTGATTGACAAACTGTTAAAAATAAAAGGGGGTTTCATTTGTATTCCCAAAATTCAACCTCATGATTTATTTCTCCCTTCCTGAGTCTTAAGTAGCATGTTCATGAAAGGTTACTCTATGTCTGAATAATACTGCACAAATTCCTTCAGCCACAAGAAATGTAGTTCTATCATGTTCTCAAAATCCATGACAAAATAGAATGGTTGTGATGATCTGAAATATAAATTCACCTGAAATAATAAAAAAAAAAATCCTGGGGCAACAAATATCTGTTTGCCTGAGCGATACCTGATACAAGAACCAGTTTACATGTCACACTCATATTCAAGCTATACATTATATTAGTATGAGTATTTATTTGATTAGTAATAAATGAATATAAGATGTAGTCAAATAAACTAATTTAATTTACTGTCGATACGGTTTAAAGAACTCTGAGCGTGAATGCTGTATAAGACGACTCATGCTAAATCCTTAAATGCAAATCTAAAAGAAGGTATGTACCCTATTTCAAGGTTTTAAATATAATCTAATCTCATTTCCCAGATTGCTCTCACGGTGAGAGCTCAAATCCAACAGGTATTTATCTTAGGTAAATTATAAATTGAAACAATGGCGAAAAATACAAAATACTACTCATCTTTGGTGACATCGAATGTTATATCAGTGAAAACTATGAATGATAAGTGCAGATTTATAGTGTCATCTTTTCTTTGTGTCTGTCCACCGAAGTTCGATCGCTAAATAACGAATGATGAGTACATGATCAGCGCAGTAATTGCGATGAGTACGCGATTTAAATGTTAAAATGTAAAAAAATACCAGGATATACAGTGGGCGGCAACAGTATTCCAGTCTCTTAAATTTTTAACTCTTGTTACACTACAGCAGCTTACTTACAAAATTAAATAAAAACAAACACTTATTAATACACACACCACACAAAGGCACTTCATACTGACAGAAACACTCTAATTGTTGACATTTTGCAGATTTATTAAAAAAGAAAATATCGCATATCCTTATGCACATATCTGACCTCTTAATAGTGTAGCCCAATTCTTTTGATCTAATACAAGCAAGGAGTCTTTTCGGAAAAGATGCAAGAAGGTTACATCCTGACGGGGATTGTCTCACATTACTCCTTTGCAGATCTCTTCTCTTAGTTCTGGGTTGTGGTTGATGATAAATAGGTGACGTGTCATTTTTCAGGTCTTCCAGAGATGTTCAATTGGGTTTAAGTTGTGGCTCTGGAAGGCTTATCTAAGAAGAATACTGAGTGCAGCATGGTTTCCTCTCTATTATTTAGCTGTGTGTTTAGGTCTATTGTCTTATGCTGGAAGTGCAGAATCTTGATCAACTGAGATCTCCTGAGCACTTTAAGAGAAGTACTGCCTCAGACCATCTCTATTTTTGCCGTGCATCCATCTTTCAACCAGTCGCCCTGTTCCTGCAGCTGAAAAAAACTGCTCGCTTCATTGTTGAAATCCGTATTGGACAGGCAATGAGTAGCACGGTTTTCCACACACCCTAGAATAAATGTGCCAAAAATGTTTTATCTTTGGTCTCTACTAAACACCTAAAGACAACTTTTATTTCACCATCAATGTGAGACTTCCTTTAGGACTTACAAACTCCATGCAAGGCCTCATTTATCTTTGCACTGAGGAGAGTAGTTTCCATCGGGCCACCTGGCGCCACATAAAAGCCCAACTGGTGGAGGGTTGCAGGATGGTTGACTTTCTACAATTTCTCTCCCCACTTCCCTACTGTATCTCCTGGGAGGCTTCAGCTCACAGTACCTTTTGATTCTTTCTTTCTTACTCCTCTCTCACTCCAGGCTCTTTCCTCGCCTGGAGCAGCCTGCTTATTTTAGCTCTAGGAAGGGTGGTTCTGTCGTCCCAAATATTTCCATTTATGATTGAACAAAAACGAAACCATCAAAGCTCTTGGGAACCCATGTGATTTAGCAGATGATTTTGTAATCCTCACAGATCTGTGCTCACCATACCTCTGTTTTGAGCTTCTGCAGTTCCTTTGACTCTATGATTTTGGTTTGCTCTGGATATGCACTGGGAAAGCAATGTCCATATAGACTGAAATGTGTAAGATCCCTAATCAAGTCTAATCTGCATAATCAAAAAACACAGACTTCAAATGAAGGTGTAACTAGTCTCAAGTGATGATCAGAAGAAATGGAGAGCACCAGAGCTAACTATATGTCATAGCAATTTTTTTGCATATTTCAGTTTTTTTCTCAATAAAATCTGCAAAAATATCAACAATTTCTGTGTTTTTCTGTGTGATATGGGGTGCTGTGTGTGTTATTTAATGAGGAAAAATGAACTTAATGATTTGTTGGGTCCACTGCAATATAAGAATGAAAAATCAGCGTGGTCCAACATTTTCCCATACCACTGTATATAGACACCTAAATGTATTGCCAAAGTATTACGTCATCTGCTGACTTTACATATTATGAACTTAAGTGACATCCCACCCTAATCTATAAGGTTCTATGACATTGGTCCACCTTTTGCAGTGATACAGCTCCAACTCCTTCTGGGAGCTGTCCACGTAAGGTCTTGAGAACGAGTGTGTTTATAGGAATTTTTTCACTTGCACTTTTACCAACAACATCTCTTTCACATGTCACTGTAACCTTCAGTGTCAAGTTTTTTGAATTTGACATCTGAACCAACCCTTATTGAACAAACAATGAAACTCTGTGAATAAATGTTATTTAGACATTAATTACAGTACATAAAGGCCACAACTTGCTGTTGGTCAGCCTGGTTTTACATAGCATTTTGTATGGCCTTTATACCATTTGGAGCTTAGAAAATTACTATGTGACTGATGTCGGCACAGACTAGGAAACGTTGACGATCACCATAGTAAAAAAACTAATGTATCGCCCTGTGCAATGCTCGCATGATGGCCAGGTTTCTGCACATTAGGTAAACAATAAATAACAAAACGTTAATTCCATCTATGTACACACAATAAATAGTACATCATAATTCACAAACATGCCTTTAATCAAATCATCTGTTTGTCTTAGCTATATATCATTCTATCCACCCTTTATTATATAAGAGGTGAATCAAAACCTATATATGCATTAAGACTGATCTGAGAAGTGATATCTAAAGGAATCGTGCATGACTCAAAAACACAGCGCAAACAACCTCCCACATGCTGGTCACTAGGAAATTCAACTGCCCAAATTACCCCTTTGAGTTTACTGAGAGATGCATGGTATTAAGGTAAGTTCTATCTACGTGGGTAGCTCTGATCAAGACTCTGGACTAGCCTTCCAGATGTGTCGTGAGTCTGTTCTACCAAACAAGGTCTCTCAAGCGACTCAGACTTTAATGAACAATAAGTCTAAAACTAGTTAATATTATAGTTAATTAATGATCCAAATTTAACTCATGAACTAGAGGGACTGGGCAGTTCGTGACGGTTCATTACACCAAATCACGGCAAAGATTGGAGTCAGATAAAATTATGTAAGGGCACGTACTATAATTGGAAACCCAAAAGATTAATAAATATTAAATGATCTTTAACGAGACTTAAAAGAAAAGACCAACACGACTGACCTCTCTTCACTAGGGCTTCCTGGATTCTTGTTCCTACAGGAAATGTTGGGACCTTTAATTATAAAACAATCTGTCCTGATCACAAACGTGATTTTCTTTTCTTCAATACAGATATTGTTAGTTATTTAAAGATAAACACAGTGCGTGTTTTTGAACACAAAACTACATTATGTAAAATTTAATCCCACTTTAGTTCATTAGTGAAGTTTTCAGTTGTACAACAAAGTATATGTATTTGCATTGCACATTTATTCATTCATATTACTATATGCAAGACAATGTAAGTACATTTATACGAACAACTATAATTTGATTTAAACATGATTAAGACAATATTCTGATTAAGAATCTAAGAGCATAGCTTCACCTCAATGTTGTCACCTGTCTGTACATAGAGCATAATAAATAATTAATCATACTTGAACTATAATAAAGACTATATTATATGTGTAAAATTCCTGGGATTTTTTATTTAAGAATGGTAATGTACCCAGTAAATTTCCAAATGTCCGCGTAAGCATAGTCAACGTCTGCACTTGTTTAACTGGACAGTAAATATCCATCACACCGCAAAAGTTAAGCAGCATTTTGATTCGCCCATGCCATGACAGCCATATCTATTCATCAGGATTATTAGCCAACCCGGACATAGCGCCTTCCTATGTTCGCAAATTCAGTTCCAGTTCTTTTATCGATCTCGTTTTCTCATTACCCAAAGAGAGTAATATCTGCATGACAGCAAAGCACACTGTGCATTTTGATGATCAAAAACCTTGCTCGTCGTAATTTTTTTTCTTTTTAAGAGCGAGGCATAAATATGAGGAAGAGATAAAGAGGCACTGTACTGAGTCTCCTGAGACTGTTTGGTTATTAATGGAGTGCTGGATAACTTAAAACATACTATGAGTAGATTCCTACCAGAGAAGAAAGTGTCTGTTATTTTTAACAAAGTCTAAGTTATCTTTGAAATTTGTATGTTTGATAAGGAAATGAATTAGGTTTTGTAAGCACAGCTTAATTCAGATAAACAACAAAATCACTCCAGATAGCTTCAAAACAACTTTGTATGATATAAATCAATCTGAGTTGCTCCTTGTTTTAGGATCACTCATCTTGGTGTTTGAAGAAGATAAACAGAGGCAAGAGTACAAAACTGAAATGTCAGCAATGCCTCTTCTCTCTCCTCTGCATGACAATTTGTAATTTGACTGGGACAGAAAAAGGGGAATTTATGGCTAGCACACTCTTTGAGAGACACAGTAGTCTTTTATGCCTTAAAGGGGTAGTTCACCCAAAAAAATGGATCCTTTCACAGCAATTACTTCACTCTCTGTTGTTGTTCCTTCATCTTTTGATCTTCTTTCATCTTTGAACACATGAAGATCTTTTGATGAAATCTGTGAGCTATCTGTCCTCTATAGTCAGCTATTTCCGAGAGAGACATCAAGGATCCACTTATGAAGCAAAACCCCTGTGTTTGGCTGGTAGGTCAGAGAACGTTTTGTCAATGGTCATTTTTAAGATGATTTTTCAGATTTAATTTCTGAAACACTACTAAAATATCGAATGAAGTAAAATGTTAAGTGGTTAATGTGTGTATTATGAGAAAAACATTTATTTTCTTCCTTATTTTAAATTCTTATTATCCAAGGCTAGTTTGATTTTTGTGATTTTAAAATAAAATCCAAAGGATTAACAATGCAGATTAAACCTCTTTTTTTTATTATATTTACTAAGGCTGCTGATATGTTTTGGCTTTCATGTAACATGGCCATTTCATTATGGTACTGTATGTTTAAACTATTTGTTTACACACATTATTGAATTTAAGGCTTAACATGCACAAAAATATTGGCATGCCTGTTTCTAATTTGGGGAGAATCCTTCATAAAACACAAAATACATAGGCTGACACATGATCTAACTAATACCATTAGCATTTTGTTAATTTATTATAATTTGCTGTCCTAATTGCAGCTTGGGACAGCAAATTACTGGGTTTGGGCTCTGAGCCCCGCCTCAGACAGCATACTCAAAATATGCTTATTAACTACCAAAGCTCTTGTAAACCAAAACTAAAGAGATATTTTTTTTCTTTTCTTGTGTGTTTTATGTGATTTGTCCACAAATTCCATTAAAATGGCTTAGCACCACCCAAAATGCAATGGTCATCTCGGGATGAACTGATGGAGTGCAGTCAAGATTTAGAGACAGATACAGAACCCCAACTTACACAAACGTTTGTGTAAGTAACACCTTGTAATGTATACTATTGTTCATTAAACTGACATTTGAAGACAAAGGTGTGAGCTGTGCTTTTCATATTTTATATTATCATATTATTAATCTGTTAGTGATTTTAAACACACTTTCCTCTCTTAGACTTCTTTTCTGTCTGATTTTTTCCTCTCCTTGCCCCAGTGACGGCATGATCTGTTTGCCATCCTCCCTACAAGGCCAGGAAGCGGTCTAGTCGGGTCATTGGTGTGTCAAGTGAATTTGAGAGAGTTTGTCTTACCATCCCTTGATACTTTACGTTGAAAGTGTTTTGGATATCAGTGGTGTTTTTTGATTCCAGTTTGTTTGATATTTATTTAGTCTCTATTGTAATCTTGCAGAATTACTGATTTGTAACTGTCCTCTCAAGTGTGCTCATCGGTAGAGCCAAATGGAGGAGCTAGAGCTCCAACTCCCTTCAGAGTGCTCCGAAGTTTCTAACTGAATCTGAATTTATTGGTTATGAATTGAGGTATGATCTGATCCAGATACACTGCCTGCCAGTCCAATTTTGGTGTCACACTTTCAAAACTGTATAGCAATGTAGTAAGAAAATGACCTAATTCTTCTTTAAAAATTCCCAGCATGTAAATACTCCGAAATTTTCATTTATCGCTGTCTGACAATAATGCTATTTCTTTTTAACCTCTATGAAACATTATTCAGCACAAGCCTTTTTGTTCAACTATTGTTACTTTTTGTTAGTGTTGTACCGTAGCGAAAGTTTTTTCCTTCTCATCTAGTCTTCTTTCGTGACTACTTCTTAGTTAATGGTCATTGGTTCCTGCCACTCGGGTCATTCTCTTCATCAGCGCTCGACTTACACATCATGCAGTCTCCAATCGTTCAACGACCACCCAATAAAGAAGTTCGCCAGACCACCTGTAATAAACTCCTCCTCTCATTTTGTCGTTGTTCGTGACCACACTTGGTTGTGCTAATACCAGCATGTATTTTGCCGGATGTCTTGTTATTTGCCACCAGCAGTATTATTTTTTCGCTTCCTTTCCTCATACCATGCAAAATATCACGTTATACATGAGGTCGAGAAGTTTTTGACTATAATGAATAATCACACATGCACACCAAGACCACAACACGTGAGGAAATCTGGCTGGTCGCATAGCCACTAATAGGAAGTCAGGGGCCTGTACATCCTGGCCGTGCAATTTCTGTTTTGGCTAAGTGAGTGTAGTTAGTTAGCGTGTCTCAACGCTGTGTACACATTCTTTCTTTTCATATATTCTGGTTGGAGTAGACAGCTTAGGATAAAATTGGGAGAGCCAGAGGATGTTTTTGACTATTTTCTTTGATCTAGCAACGCTTCACTTCTCTCTTTCCTGCTCTCCGTCTCTATTGTCTATGCAAACAGTGTACACTGCATATACATTTTCCTTTTGCCCTGACACTTTCTAAACTTCTCAGTATTTCCTAATAATCACAAACAAAAATGCGTGCATCATCTGCACCCTTTAGTTTGCAATGCCTTTGTCCCACAGCTTTATCCCCACCCCCCAATCGTGTTCTCCCCATCTTCGTGTTTGTTGGCAGCTAAAGAAGGATCAATGGATGCACTAAAATAAAAAAAAAGTATACAGAGCATTAAAACAGCTTATTAAATTATGTTGCTCTTACTGTTTAGTGTGATTTCTGTGTCTGCATTTCCTGCAGATCTTCCTCTATGTCAGTTCTTGTAAGATGTGACTTCATCTTCACATGCAGGATCAGAGTCTCACTTTGGTAGTTTTTATTTGCATTTGGACTTTGGCACGTTCATGTCTGAGAAAACCTTGTTCTCGCATAAGTAAGTTGAGCTAAGATGATAGGACACCAAATGCACACTTTTCGTTGCCGGGATATAGGCTGGAATGTATATCCCATACTGCAAAAATAAGTCTCTGGTTTCTGGTTGGCGAGTTTTTACTATCATTCATTTATGTCTCTTTAGTGAGAGCAGTCTCTCTGATCGGTTTAATTTCTTTCTCAAGATCCAACATATGGATTTGAATCCTCAACCCACAAAACTTTGATCCGCAACACTGCAGTACCAGTTCAATTTCTATGAGGCTTTAGCTTACTTGTGATCGTGATGTTCAGCAGGGATGAGTTCTGTTTCTCCCCGAACCTCTCATTGAATTTTCCAAATGCAGCTTGCATTGCAGTAATGGCAACACGCCCTGAACTTCTTAGAAGGGGAAGTGAGAGAAGTGCCATTCTGTACATTTCTGCCATCCTGAGCAACAAATGCCACCTCCAGCACAGTGCCGTGCAGCTTTCCCTTTCTCCTCAGAGATTTTTATTCAGCATGTTCAAGTAATCTCTGTCACAGTCTCACTACAAAGTAAAACTTCTTCTTACAATTTTTCCAAATGAAATACACATGATGACAATAAAGAAAAAGAAAAGAAAAAAAACATTCCACGTTTGTCACGCTAACGCATTACCGTTAAGGAGGCTGAAGAGCAGGTTGCTTACCTATCTTCTCTGCAGGACTCCACGCGCTGGGTCAGAACACTACCTATAAAGCCAAACATTACTAACATTTCTCTATCTCTGCATACAACTCAAATTTAAGTATGTAAGAATATTTATTTAAAACATCTATTTATATTTATTTGCATTTAAGTAGGTCAGATAAGTATTAGGCAATACTTAAAGGTAAGACAAATCATTGCGGAAGCTCATCATGAGATGGAGATAATTTTCTCTCGATATGCTTGCCAAAATACCACCGTAATTTAGTGTGTAAATCGATGTGGTTCAACCACTTACACAAGCTCCTCCGAAACCGCGTGGTAAATTACATGGCAAATGCAGTGCTGAAAGCAGCCAGCGTATGTGAATCTATTTTAATTAGTTCAGGAAATCATGCCTCTCCGCGATCTTTGAAAGGATCATGCCACGCAAATCCACTTATTTGAAGTTCAGGCAGGACTTTGTTTTGTCGTGACAAATGTAAGCATTCATTGTCATTCATGTTAAACAAGAATTGTGCAAAAGTAACTTTGATCATCATCATTTGCAGCAGAGGGTGATCCTCCCTCAAATAGCAGCGTGATGCCGTAGACTCACATTCTTGTACTCCTGTGGGTGTGATGAGAAACATATACTTTGTGAAAACATACATGTCATGTAATAATTTGTCCTCTAGTACTTAAAATAAACAAAAAAATAATAATTTAATATGACGTATATGAATATTTCGTGAAGTCTGATAAAGATCACATTTGTATTCTTGTTGTTCTGTTGTTTACCCACCTATGAACTTTTTCAAAACAAATTTTCAAAACGCTATTAAACACTCTTTTGGCAAGAGAGTCTGAGTAGAGTCTTCAGGTGTATTTGTTCTGGCTGAGAGTTGTTCAGCCAATAGTTCTTAATCAATGGCCTCACTTAGATGAATTGTATAACCCTGCTTGACAGAACAAAACCTACCTACATCTCTGCAACATATAGTAGCCTCTAATGTTTGGGTGAGAGTGTAAAAATAATGGTAAAACAAAACACAAAAAATATCTTCGTGAGCATATATGCTCTGAGCAAGGCATGCCTAATCATAAAAACTTCTCAAAGACATGGAGGCCAATTCGTATTAAATGTATAAACAGGATATCCCCATAATTTATTCTTTTCTGTGTTTTAGATTTTATCAGAATCAGAATCACTTTATTACAGTAAGGTTTACAATTATACAGAGTGAATTTGTTTAGTGGACAAAAATCTCCAGCAATACATGATAATAAGACAACAAGATACAGATAAAGAAATATGTGCACAATATACAAAATACAAACAAACATAACATGAAAAACATAAATTAAAAATAAATATATACTATAAATATCTGGTAAGTGTACAGGAATTATATTGTGTGCAGTGTTAATGTGTACAAATCTATATGTAAATGCAACCAATAATATGTCCTGTCGTTCGCGACATGGACTCAGCCCAGGGAACAAACTGTTCCTGCAATGTGTTCAATGTCCTGGTACTCAGTGCTCAGAGCGCCACCAGATGCAACAGTTTGAAGATGGAGGTGCAGGATGAGGGGTCCAGAGGATTTTTCAACCTTCTTTGTTTAATGTGTGTGGATAGGCACAGTTCTTGAGAGTGGGGAGGGTTGTACCCAATGATTTCAGGAAGTCCCGACTCACCCTCTCAGTCTGAGGTCAAGTAGTTGGTAAATGAGCTGAACCAGACAGTTGGTGGAAGCAAACAGAGGATGGATTGCATGATGGCTCTAGGCAGAACTGTTTTATCAGCTCTCGCGGCAGCGGGTTGAATCTCCTTTCACAGCTGGGACGGCTGCACCACAATCCCGCTGGGCCTTTAACAATGGAGTCGATGTGAGGCACCACTTCAGGTCCTGGGAGATTGTGGTGCCCAGGAACCTGAATGACCCCACTAAGCGTTCAAGCAGTGTCGTCTCATGACGGTGAGTGGGGAGGCAGTGGGTTCTCCCCAGTCTAATTTCTCATCTCCCACTGTTTTGAGAGCCGCAGCTGGAGCCCTGGGGTTGCCCAGACTGCACCCATTCAGCCAGCCCTCTGCAACATCCCGTTCAGGGGGCACGCAGACTCACATCATCCCACATGAGGCTGATGATCAGGGTGTCGCCTGCAAACTTCAGGGGAGTCAGACAGAGGCGTTTTTAGAGGTGCAGCCACTCTTGTAGAGTGGAGAAGAGCAGCAGGGAGAGGTCCACACCCTGGAGTGTGGGCTCTAGTGCCGGGCAGTGGTGCTGCTGGAGAATTTTCCTGTTAGAGTTTATTCTGTTTTGGGTCCTTTAAAGGTCATGCACAGTTTTTTCTCAGGATGTCTTTGTTTTTGTTTTTTTGTTTCGCCCCACACCGCATTTTTCTGCCATTTTGATTGGCCTGATTCATTGTCAGATGTAAGAAGGTGTGGTCTCCAATTTACTCTGCCTATTTATGGCTGGCCTCCGGGGCAGAAATGTCACTGAGTCTTCGCTTTAAGTCATGCTGATGTGAGTGACCTGTTTTTCTTAGCCTTCATCTCTCCGTCTCAAGCCAGAAAGTCAGAGTCTGGTGATTATCTCTTGCTCTGTTTGCCTCGTGATTGGATTTACCAAAGATGTTAAGTCAAGCTTTCTCATGATTTTTCTCTAGTTCTACTCAGCTGTTTATTGAATTTTATTTATTTCTATTTTTTAACCCTTGTTGCACTTTGATCTTCTGTGGATTCTAAGATCTTGGAAATAAACTCTGAGAAGACTTTTACACCTCTGCACTCTGAGTCTCCTACCAGCTCACTTTGGTTGAACTCCATTTTCACACCAGCCGACCCGCACCCATCTCCCTGGACAGTGCGATTCAGTCATGACTACTCATATGAGGCTGCGCACAGTGTTCCTGCTACAGGGAGCTTGAGAAACCTCGTAGCGGCGTATCACCAGCCGCTGGATACCACGCATGGACTGACCAAATCACCATGTGATGTTCTGGCGTAGCCGCTGACGCCATGCTCCAGCAAGGTGGAACGACTTCTTCAGAGCCTGATTTCTCTCTGTGCACAGCTAATGCCTCTCTGCTCTTCCAGCACTCACTCCGCTGTTACCATAAGAACCGCAGAACCTGCCTCCAAAGCACACCAGAGGTGGATGATGAAAAGGCAGAGGTGAGTGCGCATGCTGGGCTTCTCAACCAGCAGTTTATTTGAGCTGGCAGCTCGCATCTCATTCTATTGACCCGACGCAGATTGCATATGTGATGCACCCCTGGCACTGATTTTTCAATTCCGGAGTATGGACAACCTCTCCGCCTGGTAAAAGGCAGGGCCCTGAGTGCCTTGAGATTCTCAAGAGGTTTTCAGGGGAAGATATAAGTCTTTGAAATCTTTGGATCAGTCAGAAAAGTCAGCCATGATGCTGCTAAACTGACTAATGCCAATCCAGCAGGGAAGAAACAGCACAGGTATTGGTGCTATTTCATTCCGGACTCTTGCAGTTGCGCATAGTGGTGAATGAGTCGTCCCGGTCTCTCTGTATCTCCATCATGGTCTATCAGATGTTGTTATGATGGGGGATTGGCCTTCTCTTGGACCTCCCAGTGACCTGGACTCCTCGGATTTCACATGTCATTCACGCCTGGATAACCGACAGTGAGAGCGTCGCCGGGACCAGGCTTTCTCCTCAGAAATACTCTGGATGCATCTGCCCTATCTCTGGAGACATATGTCATTGTCAGTTGATTCTCCCAGAATCCTGCGCAGACTGGTCACACCTGGCCAATACTAGCAGCTGAAAGAGAGCGTCAAGAAGATAGAGAAAGAGTGCCGCATCCACTGTGGCAAACCAGGCCACTTTCGAAGTTTCTCTGTCTGTCCAGAGCTCTGCCGGGAAAAGAGCAGACCCGCCCAGCGAGGGAGGTTGTGACGTGAGCGCCACTCTGTCCCGCAGTTTCCTGCCAAGGAGTCTACCTTCCCACTTCCATCTCACAAGGGGTGAGTCTGTTCACTCTTGTATGGCCCTGGTGGACTCTAGGGGCAGCTGCAATTTGTATATCACTCAACTTTGCCCTCAAGTCTAAAAATTCCACCCATTCCTCTCTTAACGCTCCTCTGTCAGTCTCTCATTCCCTAGACGGTTCAAGCATTGGGTGATGGTAAGGTTACTCTGGCAACCTTCTCACGCCTCCAGTCTGAGAGCCCATCGGCAGAGATTCTCTTGCATCCTCATCCATTCACCAACCTCCAGCAATTCCGGGTAATCCCATGGCTTACCTGCCACAATCCTCACATTGATTGGAGTGGATGTGCCAGGTTGGCTGAGGGGTCTCTACTTGTCACTGCTCACCTGCCTCTTTTTCCAGTCCTCTAGCTTTGCTCTTATTGGAGTGCTCTAGATCCTGCTGGAGTTGTGTCTCAGAAGTTCCCAAAAGGAGTATTCGGATCTCCAGCGCATTTTCAGCAAAAGCGCAGGCAGCCTCTCTACTTCAAAACACCGCACTATGATCAGTACTGATTCTCCTGGCACCTGCAGTCTGGCACCAGTCCTCACGTGGGTCCAATTTTTCCCTCTCTCTGCCGAAACGCTGGGCCATGGATGACTACATCAAGGGCGCATTGGCCTCTGGATTTATTCGATCATCCACTTCACCTGCTAGTGCCGGATTTTTTTTGTCCAGCAAAAAGGAAGCGGTGGGCTCCGACCTTGTAGTGATTACCGTGGATTGAATAAGATGACTATCCGTAATAGATACCCACTTCGCTTTGATGTCCACAGCCTTTGACTTGCTCCAGGGTGCCACTGTTTTCACTAAATGGGACCTGCGCCATGCCTACCACCTTATCCGTATTAGGCAGGGGATGAATGAAAACTGCCTTCAATACCCCCTCAGGACACTATGAATACCAGGTGATGCCTTTTTTGGTCTTACTAATGCAGTCTTTCAGGCTCTTATTATTGATGTGCTTAGAGATATGATAAATCATTTTGTGTTTTATCATATCTTGATGATATACTAATTTCTCTAAGTCACTACAGGAGCACCGGGTTCATATAACGGAGGGTCCTTCAACGACTTTTTGAAGAACCACCTTTTTGTTAAACTCATAAAAGTCACGAATTCCATGTCTCAGGAGTGTCTCATTTCTTGGATTTTGTGTTGAGGAAGGGCAGATCCAGATGGACCCGTCAAAAACTGAAGCGCTGTCTGAGTGGCCCCACTCCTAAATCGGGTGAAAGAGGTCAGAGGTCTGGTTTGGACAGACACACAAGCAACTTGGAGTACCTCCAGCAAGCAAAGCGCCTTAACCCTCGCCAGGCTCCGGTGGGCTATGTTTTCAGCCGCCTCGACTTCATCTCCCTGTCATATCGCCCAGGCTCTAAAGGTCTAACTTCACCACTCTTCCTATCCTCTAAAGCGCCCCTGGTCCCATGTGTCGGCAGACTTCATCACTGGGCTCCCAGAATCAGAAGGTAACACTAACTGTTAATTTGTTGTTGCCAGGTTCTCTAAGGCTTATCGATTTATTCCTTTATTGAAGCTTCCTTCTGCTCTTGAGACTGCCAAACTAATGTTCAATCATGCCTTCCCAGTGTTTGAGTCTTCCTCAGGACATTGTTTCAGACCGAGGGCCTCAATTCTCCTCCCGGGTGTGGCGAGCGTTCTGCAGACTCCTGGGTGCCACTGCCAGTCTCACCTCTGGCTTCATCCCCAGTCCAACGGGCAGACGGAGAGGCTCAACCAGAACTGGAGGCCACCTTGAGGAGCCTGGCTATGGACAACCCATCTTCATAGGAGCACCTGGTTGCCGTGGGCAGAATATGCTCACAACACCCTCCAGTCCTCTGCTACAAGAGTTTCTCCTTTTCAGTTGCCAATTTGGTTTCAACCCCTGTTTCCAGAACAGGAGGAGGGGGCTGAGTTCCCTCAGTACAACACTTCATCAGGCGCTGTAGGAGAATTTGGAGTAAAGCTCGCGAGGGCATTACTGCGGACATCAGGTCAACCAGTCCCAGGCCAATCGTCACAGGAGACCAGCTCAGCATTTTCTGCCCAGGCCAAAGGTCACGGCATTCCCAGCCTCACTACCTGCTGTCTGTCTGTCAGGAAGCTGCTGATCCACTGACAGGCGGAGGTGGGCACCGATAGCTGGGTTAGTTTTGAGGTGGAGGAGGTTTGGTATGATGGTGTTGAAGGCCGAACTGAAGTCCACAAACAGGATCCTCACATAAGTCCTGGTCTGTCTAGGTGTTGCCAGAACATAATGCAGTCCCATATTGACTGCATCGTCCACTGACCTGTTTGCTTTGTCACGCAAACTGCAGGGAGTCAGTAGAAGTCCTGTAAAGTCCTTCAGATAACCCAGAACCAGTTTTCAAATGATTTCATGACCACAGACGTTAGAGCCAAAAATCATTAAGTCCATTAATTTTGGGGTTTCTTTGGGATGGGGATGATGGTGGAGCGTTTGAAGCATGAAGGTACTACACACAGCTCAATGATCTGTTTGAAGATCTGAGTGAAGATGGGGGCCAGTTGGTCAGCACAGGTTTTCAGACAGGCTGGAGTAACACCGTCTGGGCCTGGTGCCTTTCTTCTTTGTTCTTCTTGAAGACCTGGCACACGTCATCTTCTCTGAGTTGTGGGCAGGTGTGGGAAGAGAGGGGATTACAGGAGGTGAGAATGGTTCCTTTTCAAGCCTGCAGTAGAACTCTCGTTCAGGTCGTCTACCAGTTGTTGATTTGCCACAGTGCTGAGGATGGTGTCTTGTAATTGGTGATGTCTTTCAGACCTTTCCAAACAGAAGCTGTGTCACTAGAGGAGAACTGGGTGCAGAAGCTTTTCAGAATAATTCCTCTTCGCCACTCTGATCTCCTTTTCTAGTGTGTACTTGGCCTGCTTATACAAGGCTCTGTCCCTATCCTATGAGCATCTTCTTTGGCTTTGAGTGGAGCTGACTGAGTTTAGCAGTGAACCATGGTTTGTCATTGTTGTAAGTTAAATAAGTCCTGGTAGGAATACATATGTCCTCACAGAAACTAATATATGATGTTACCGTTTCTGTGAGCTGCGTCCAGATCTGTGGCAGCAGCTTCAAAGACAGTCCAATCAGTGAGAGAGAAAAGCAGGTTTGTAAATCCCACTCTGCTTCGTTAGTCCATCTTTTACAGTCCTAAGAACAGGTTTAGCTGATTTCAGCTTTTGCCTGTAGGTCAGTATGAGATGGACCAAACAGTGATCAGAAAGTCCCAGAGGGCAGCTCGTTGGACGGAATGATAAGCATCCTTTATTACAGTGTAGCAGTGATCCAGTATATTCACGGTCTCTGGTTGGACGAGTCAATATCATCAGAGTGTGGTCTAAAGTGCAGGCGATTACCACATTTTCATTGTTCTTACTGTGAGTCAACACTAATTAGACATGATAGTCTTATCACACATGTAAAAATTTAGCATCTGGACAGTTTGACCAGCAGCAGCACTGCCTCCACCCCAGCTTCACAGCACTTTCATCCCCATCATCAGCACCTTCACCCCCAGCAGCAACAGCAGCACCAAAATCCAGCTTCATTGTCAAAAAAAAAAAAAAAAGTACATGTCAGCAGCAAGTGTGGTGACTTACACACTATGGCATCAAAATAAATCAAAAGAACTTGCTGGTTCATATCAACTAATGTCACAGACAAAGGTAGCAGATATTACAGCAAAGTGGAATCTAACATGCCAATGCATTGATGCAAAAATGGCATCTTTGCCACTGATAAGTCATTCTTTAAGCCTTGCTGTCCTATACATGGTAAAAAAAAAAACATGCAGTGGAAAAAATAATGTGTGAATTGGATTGGCATGAGCAGCACAATCCCTGGATTTGCAGTGAGAAATCGCATTGTTCCTTTTAAAGTGCATTCATTTCAAGTCATTGCTCTTCTGTTCCCAGTCAGACATTACACCCATCGTTATAGTTGAGGAAGTACTAATAGAAATGATTACTTGTAGATTCCTCTTCAGGAACTCAAGCTACTTAGATGACGCCATAAGATGGGGCGAGACATCGAGGCGGATGATGTCCTTGGCCAGGAAGCATATAAGCGCACTTGGAGGTGCAGCCGGCTTCAGCTTTAGCTTTTTGTCATTCAGTGATCGCGCTCTGTGTGTGTATGTTAGTCTTTGGTAAGCTGTCTTCTTAATTACTTTTACGAGTGTAGAGCGAGGGCAGAGCTGACAGCTGGTTATTCCTCTCCCAAACTACTCTACTTTACTGCATGCAGTCTAGGTTTTGTCTGCTTGTGAGCAAGCACTGCGTATGTAGCTCTCGCAGTGGTCTCTTTGAGCATAAAAAAAGTGTAACGCTCTGACCTGTAAGGAGGTGAATCAAAACCTGTAAATGCAATAAGACTAATCTGAGAGGGGATATTCAAAGGAACAAAAGGACTTCAAAAAGAGAGTAAACAACACCACCCTGGGGACTGTTGTGTTTATGACACCCTCCTCACCTCTGCTCTTCCTGCTTCCCCTCCTTTTGCCCAAAATTCTTGGCTTAAAGTTCATTAGGAATAAGGCATTATATGTCATGTGTCTTGTGAGCCTGTTTTCTTCACTTTCATGTTTGGTCAGTAATCACTTATATTATGGAAAAAATTAAGATCTTGGGAGAACTGTGTTCTGTTGAGAAGGGGGTGTGTCCTCCTTTTGGGTCTCTGAAAGTGTTCCAACCAGGTGTGACCCTGGAGCACAGGAACCTAAACACCAAAAGGTTTTTACAACTAAATTTGGGATCTCTTTGTCTGGTCTGAGTATATAAGGAAAGTGACAAAACACAACAAGGCGCGATTCTGTAGCCAGATCGGCCCGTAGTGTGGTGTGTGTACACCATACTATATACTTTTCTAAAGACCAGGTATAATGACCTTTTAAATTTGTTTGTTTTATTTTGATCAGACCATACAAGTAAATAGCGGCTTATTTTCCCCTTTTTGTTTTTTTTTTGTCATGGATTCCCCTTATGATGACCCAAATTTCCTCATCCTCCTGCTGGAGCAGGAGGATCACTCTCTCAAGGGTTATACGAAGGACTTCCTCGCCCTCCCAAAAGACTCACACTACCCAGACAGCTTCCTGTGCTCACTTTACTTCCGAGAACTTGACAACTCCACCTGGTGAAGCTGTCAGGAATGGCCCTTGAGAGAGCATCGCCGCGTACATCAGTGGGTGCTGCTGTTGTGCAATTCGCCTATGACTGTTCAGCCCATGTACTACGACACCAGCCCCACTCCTGATCCAGAGCCCAGCCCATCATCTTCCCGCGTCGCAGAAGCCCCAGCCTGAGCCCACCGATGGCGCATTCCACGAGTCTGGCGCGACCCACGGAACCATCGTCTAAGAGGTACAAAGCCGTGTGGGCATAACTGGACCCGAGCCGACTGCGACAGACCAGGTGCGTGCGTGTGCAAACTAGTACAAACAATTGCAAAGACAAAATTAGTGCAAGGCAAAGACATAATTAGTGCAAGAACACAAAATACAAACAACAATAAATATGAGGTTCACAACAATAAATATGACGTGCAAGAATGCTTATAGGACAGGAAGGCCATTCAGGTGTGGTTATTGAGAGTCTGATGGCTTGTGGAAGAAACTGTTCAGCATTCTGGTTGTGAGGCCCGACTGCTCCGGTACCTTTTCCAGATGGAAGGAGGGTGAATAATGTGTGTGAGGGTGTGTAGGGGTCCTGTACTATATTGTGGGCTTTGCGAGATACAGCGTGTGGTGTAGACAGTCAACAGGTGCTAATATTCCCCAGAGTATAGCTGCAATGAGTTCATGAATTTCTTTACTTCTAAGATTGATACCATCAGAGATAAAATTGTAACTATGCAGCCGTCAACTACAGTTTCACATCAGATAGTGAGCTTTAGATCCGATGAGGAAAAATTACACTCTTTCTCTCTATTATAGGAGAAGAAGACTTGTACAAACATGTTAAATCATCTAAACCAGCAACAAGTATGTTAGACCCTATTCCATCTAAACTATTAAAAGATTTGCTTCCAGAAGTCATAGATCCTATTTTGAACATTATTAATTCATCATTGTCATTAGGATATGTTCCCAAAACCTTCAAACTGGCTGTAGTTAAGCCTCTTATTAAGAAACCACATCTTGATCCCAAAGACTTAGTAAATTACAAACCAATCTCTAATCTCCCTTTTCTGTCAAAGATACTAGAGAGTAGTATCCTCACAACTGTATTCCTTTTTAGAAAAAATGGTGCCTGTGAGGATTTCCAATCAGGTTTTAGACCATACCATAGTACTGGGACTGCTCTCATTAGGTTACTAATGACCTGCTTTTATCATCGGGTCGTGGTTTTATCTTGTTATTAGTGCTATTAGATCTTAGCGCAGCATTCAATACTATCGATCACAACATTCTCTTGGATAGACTAGAAAACTATGTTGGCATTAGAGAAGAAGCGCCTTAGCATGGTTTAAATCATATCTATCTGACCGCTATCAGTTTGTAGCATTAAATGAGGAGGTATCATATCAATCACAAGTGAAATATGGAGTTCCTCAAGGCTCAGTGCTAGGACCGTTACTTTTTCAACCTGTACATGTTACCTCTGGGAGATATTATCAGAGTCACGGTGTTAGCTTTCACTGCTATGCTGATGATACTCAGCTCTATATTTCAGAGCGCAGCCTGGTGATACACACCAAATTGAGAATCTAACATAGTCGATATAAAAAGCTGGATGATGAGTAACTTCATAATGCTAAATTCTGAAAAAACAGAGGTGCTAATAATTGGACCTAAAAACCCACATATAATAATCTAGAACACAGCCTATAACTTGATGGCTGCTCTGTTAATTCTTCATCATCAGTTAGGAACCTAGGTGTGCTGTTTGACAGCAATCTTTCCTTCAAAAATCATGTTTCTAGCATCTGTAAAACTGCGTTTTTCCATCTTAAAAATATATCTAAATTCTGACCTATGCTTTCAACCCTTTAATGCAGAAATATTAATTCATGCGTTTATGACCTCGAGTTAGATTATTGTAGTGCTTTATTGGTGGTTGTTCTGCATGCTTAATAAACAAACTTCAGCTAGTCCAAAACGCAGCAGCTAGAGTCCTTACTAGAACTAGGAAGTATGATCACATTAGCCCAGTTCTGTCAACACTGCACTGGCTCCCTATCAAACATCGGATAGATTTTAAAATCTTATTAATTACCTATAAAGCCCTGAATTGTTTAGCTCCTCAATACTTGGCGAGCTCTTATCACATTATAGTCCTGCCGCGTCTGCTCACGTTCTCAAAACTCTGGCCATTTGATAATACCTAGAATATCAAAATCAACTGCGAGGCGGCAGATCCTTTTCCTATCTAGCACCTAAACTCTGGAACAATCTCCTAACTCTGTTAGGAAGCAGACACACTCTGCCAGTTTAAATCTAGATTAAAGACACATCTTTTTAACTTAGCCTACACATAACACACCAACACACTTTTTTTATTATTCAAATCCGTTAAAGGATTTTTAGGCTGCATTACTTAGATTTGCTGGAACCGGGAACACTACTCCTAAAATACGATGTACTTGTGACATTGTAAAAAGAATGGCATCTACGCTAATATTAGTCCTGTCTCTTTCTCAATCTGTTTTCACAGTTTGTATCCAGACTAGATGGTGGATCAGCACACAGAGATTATGTTCACCAGAGACCAGAAAACCTAGATGCACCCGTTGACAGATCACCAGATCTGATGCACACACACACACACACACACTAAGTCATTTTACTATCTGACACAGCTGCATTTTAAAATTGAACTGGAAGTTAAGTGCTAGGGCGTCAGTCAGAGAAGAACTGGCCCCAACTGAGTCTGGTTTCTCCCAAGTTTTTTTCTCCATTCTGTATGCATAGGAGTATTGTTTCCTTGCCCCGCTGTCGCCTCTGGCTTGCTTGGTTGGGGACACTTAACTTCTAGTGATTTAACGTCGAATTGATTACAGAGGCCGTCTCTGCATTTAATAAGAAATTGGTCACTCTCGTCATTATACATCCCTGTCATTGTACTCTTCTACATTATACTGTACAGTGCTTTGATGCAACCTGTATTTGTTAAAAGCGCTATATAAATAAAAATGATGAAAATGATTAGATGTCCGTGATAGAGGCAGAGAGACTCCAATGATCTTTTCAGCTGTCCTCACTATCCTTTGGAAGGTCTTGCGATCCGATCACGAGGTGCAATTCTCAAACTGCACAGGGCGCTCTCAATGGTCCCCTATGGGTGGAGGGAGATGAGCTTTCCTCAGCCTCCTCAAGAAGTAGAGCACCAAATTACTTGGTGTTCATCATCAGCGGTTCATCTGCTGGGCTTTCTTGGTGATGGAGCTGGTGTTGAGTGACCAGGTGAAGTTATCCGCCAGATGAACACCAAGTAATTTGGTGCTCTTGGCATCTCCACTTTGGACCCGTCGATGGACAGCAGAGAATGGTCACTCTTTTTTTGCTTGAAGTCAACAATCATCTCCTTTGTCTTGTCGACGTTCAGAGATGGGTGTTGGCTCTACACCCAATTGTGAGCTGCTGCACATCATCTCTGTATGTTGATTCCTATTCAGCCGTCCTGTTTGTCCGCTGGTTCCGCCCAGCTGCCCTATTTACCCGCTGGTTCTGCCCAGCCATCCTGTTTGCCTGCTGGTTTCGCCCAGTCGTCCTGAATGCCTGCCTCAGAGGCGCACCCTAGAGACTGTTCCTCAAAAGCTCCGTCCAGTGCCCATGCCACATGCGCTCCTCCAGTGCCCACGCCTCGTGCGCTGCCTCAAGTTTATCCACCTTCACCCTCCCACCCTTGTCACACGCCGTCAAAGGTTCCCAGCAGCCCCTGCACTCATCCTGAGCTCACGGGTCTGCCAATCTCCTTCGCTGTCTCCATCGCGATCCCTCCCCTCACCGTCCTGCCTCCAAGTCCCGGACTCTACCTCGGCTCGTGGGCCTCGTCCCGGCTCCCCTAGGCTCCTAGCTCCCTCCTCTCCACCGTGGTCCGTCAGTCCACCAGCTCCACCAGGCTCCATCGTCCCTCCTTAGACCATCCGTCACCTCGGGATTCCTCTCCTCCAGCTTTGCCTCATCCGTCCATCCCTCCCGGCTCTGTCAGGCTCCTCCTTCCCTCGGCTTCACCTCAGTCCTCTGTCGCTCCGTCTCACGCATCGATCGCCGAAGCCTGCGGGCGTTGCCAAGGTCCTCCTGCGCCTCAGCGTCACCCTAGCTCTTTGACCCTCTGCCTCAGTCTCCTCCACCACCTACTCCGTTGCCCCGTGGTCTGCCCCATGTAGTCAATGGCTGATCCTCCTCCATGGCTCCTGCCTCTGTCGGCTCCACCGTGGCTCATCATGGCTGGGCTCTGGATCTCCTTCTGCTCCGGACTCCTCCTGTTTCCTCCCTCCGTCTGCACCTCCTTGGACTCCTGTCTGTCTACCCCTCCTGGGGACCGTTCTCCACGGAACCTCCTCCCAAGCTCCCGTTTGTTTTGTTTTTTTGGTGCAGGGCGCACCTTCGGGAGGAGGCGATATGTCACGTCTCTGGACTGTGTTATTGTTTTTTATCTCGTGCCATGTACTCTCTGTACCCCTACCTTCCGTTCGTGTTAATTGTATTATTGTCTTCAGCCGTGTCTTGTTAATTTAGTGATTTCGTTGTATATTTAAGCCCTGTGTGTTTGTCTTTCAGTTTGTCCGATCGTCAAGGTCCTTTACGTGTAGTTAATGTTCTGCCTGCCTGCCTGCCTGCTTGTATATATTTATCTTGCCCATTAAGAAGATTAAATATAAGTTTATTTTACTTGTCATGTGCTCCTTCCCGCTAAACCACAACCGTGACATGGAGCCACAAGAACTTTAAGCTTTGACTTTTTAAGTCAAAATGAAACACAAAATCATTCTGCAAAAGGTAATATTTCATTACACAATTACTGAACTATTATTATATTATTATAACAGGATTTAGTATATTCATTCTGTCATGTAGCTAATAGAAACAAGACTGAAGCCCGTCTAACTGCCCCGATGTTTCTATTAGCCCCACCACCTCCCCTCCTCACCCCATCTGAGGAGCTGGCTCTGTTGCTTAATAAAGGCGACCAGTGGTTGCTGGCATTCAGGGGGCAGTTCATCGCACACACCATGCACCACAAGTGATGGTGAAAAAATTAATGAAATGTAAGTTTACCTCTATGATTTGTTTGAATTTTTGTGCTAATAAATCTCTGTCGCTTTGTCACGTTTCCGTGGTTTCTGGGAGAGAGAAGTACTCGAGAATCGAAATAAACTTAAACAGATTTAATCTTAAACTGGAAAAATAAATATACAGGGCAGGTAGGCAGAACAAAAACCACGAATAGACCTCGGGAAAAGACACTTTGAGTAACATAGTAACGTTGCGTAGCGTTGGCGATCCGACAAGCGTGAACACAAAACACAGGGCTTAAATACACAAAGAAATTAACTAAATTAACGAGACACAGCTGAAGACAATTAAGCAATTAAACACGAAGGAAGGCAGAGGCACAGATAGCACGTGGCTCAAGACAAAAAACAATAACAAAGTCAGAGATGTGACACACTTAATGGCTTTTGAACAAGATTAAATTTTTATGTAGGATTATTTTATGCATATGATGGATAGAGCTACTGTGATCTTAGACTGACATGTTAGTCTTTTTATGTATTTTCTTTCATAATATTGAGAATTTTATGGCTTGTGTGTTCTTATAGATGCTGATGGACGGATTGTATTATTGGACCCTCCAGAAAGAACACAGTCTGTCACTGTTGTAAGTGATTTAATGTCAGGTACCTTTAGTTACTTTTAGGTAATTTTTTTGCCAGATAATGTATACTTGAATATTTCTCCTGTAGGATGAAGATCTGCTGTGACAGAAGTGGACAATGCTGGTAGATCCACTGAGGTATGATGCATACCATTATAATGTATTGCCCTTTTGCATTATACTAACAAACTGTCATTGTCCTTTCACAGTACATACCTAGGGATTTGCCCACAGATGAGGGTCCTTCAACCTCAGCACACAATCTAAGCAGGGTAACAATTTGTGTCCAGGTGTCCATATTTTAATTATATTGTCTGACCAAACAATCTCATTTATTTTTCTACCTTCCTAGTTGCCAGCAAAGGGCTGTATAAGGTCCATCTTCAAAAACAAATAAGAAAAAGTGACATGGACCTTATACAGCTTCAAAAATGGAGAGAAAAGGCTCCACGTTAAAAAGCAGCACTTGAAATTGAATTACTGGAGCATCGCCTTAAGGTGAGAACTTGTCTGAATATTAATCTGTTGCATGTTAAAGTGTTGTGTGTGTGTGTGTGTGTGTGTGTGTGTGTGTGTGTGTGTGTGTGTGTGTGTGTGTGTGTGTGTGTGTGAAAATATTATTGTTTTTCAGGAAATAAAGAAATAAACTGCCTGGCAGACCAGTGCAGAAAAACTAATAAAAGTAATTTTGACAGATCCTGTCTCTCAAAAGTCTTCCGTCTCTGTTGGCCTGTAAAATCTGTGAGGTGTTCCTCTAGGCCATCTTCCTCCAATACAAAGGAGGGTTGCTCTCTCCTCTTATAGTGGCAATATTGTAAGCACAACACAAGCCACTATAATGTCGTATACCCTCTCTGGACTAACTCGGGGCCCATGAACACTGGAAACCGAGATTTGAGGATCCTGTAGTCATTGGCCCATGTTCGGCTGTGAGCCAGGTTAAACCGTGTCTGTGATCCAGCCTCAGGTTCAGGATAGGGTGTCATTAAATAGAGCAGACAAGGGTATCTCTGTCCCCAGCAAGTAACCATTGTACTGTCCTGTAATGATTGAAGTGTACAACACAAATATAGTAAAAGGAAAAAAATGTGTATAAAGCTGAAAATGTCTGGCATAATGATGATTCGCTGAAAATTCTGGCATCATGCACAGATCCTGGCCATTTGTCTCGACATTGGTAATGATTTGGGTTGTCTCACATATTACCTAGTTAGTGGAAAAAGTAATGACTTTAATGATTTTAAGAAGAGAAAAAGTTAAGTTGTTACATGCACATTGATACTATGAATAGATTTCCTATTAACATAGTCTCCCTCATTTATTGATGAGAGGAGCTTTAATAGGAATGTGAGTGCCATCAATGCCCAATTATATTTGAAACCCAGAAACAAAAAGTTATGGAAGTATGAAAGTGTGTGTGCACATAATGAATACATGTATAGATATAAATAATATGACTAAATATTAAATATGCATCATAGATTTTACTACAAAGGACAAACCTGCCACTTTGTGGAATTTGTCTTTAATAACAAGCAGAGGTTTATGGCCAGGAGAATTGTACAAACGTGGGTAAGAACTGTTTAAGTGCCAGACATACTGTCTGACGGCTCTACACACAGTTGCCTTACCCACATGCTCTGAATCACCCACACTGTACAAAAAGTGGCCAGGCATAAAAAACCTAATTGCTAAGCACCCAGAACCACGGTTTGTCACATTTGAGATATGCGGTTTTAAAAGGCGTGTTAAATAAACTAACAAATCTTTTGAAAAAGCGATAACGCTCTTTCAAATATTCATTAGGGCATGCAAACACATCGATACGTGGTCTTATACCTTCAGGAGAGTCAGTTGCTATGGTTACATACATACATAGAAAAAGTTACCTCCGTTTTGGAACCGAAAATCCACGAACTTACCCTTAAACATACCCAGGTATGTCACATAACCTGCTTTCTGAAATACCCCCTTGGACTAGCCCAGATGTGTCGTGAGTGTGTTCTGGCCTAACAAGGTCTCTAAGCGACACCAAGACTCTAATGAACGAAACTGGAAGTATTATAGTTAATTAATGACCCAAATTTAATCACAACTAGAGGATCAGCGGTTACATTTAAATAAATATAACTAAAATCACGAAAGATTGGAGTCAGATAAAATTATGTATAAGATCAGTACTACAATTGGAAATGCAAAGATTAATAAATATCAGTGATTTTCAAAAAGTCGCAAGAGAAAAGACCAAATGCACATTAACCTTGACCAGGGTCTCTGGATTCCGTTCTTCAGGAAAAGGGGACACTTACAGTTTCAAAGTCATTTCAATATGTAAAACAAAAAGTATTTCAAATTCGGTGATAAACCTCACAAACTTTTAGTTTGAAAACTTCTGAACGAGCATCTGAATGAGCAATACATAAAATTAAGTCAGACACAGGAGGACTTCTTACTTCCCCAGGGACATAAATAATAGGGTTTCAATTGTTTTATGAAAAGCTGTATTCACAAAAAGAATTATATATCATATAGCCATGGCTCAGTTTTAGATCAACAGAACCTTCCCACATTAGATCTAGAAATTGAACAAATTCAAGAATTGGGCACAGAAATTACTCTTATCAGATACTATAAGCTCTCTAAAAAATGGTTAAACTTTAGGGCCAGATGGATTCTGTAATGAGTTTTTATAAAGCCTGTAATAAATTACTCTCACCCTATTTAACTAGGGTTTATAGACAAGCATTTATGGATCAGATTCTGCTGCCTCTCTAAATGAGACTATTATTGCTGTAATCCCAAAGAAAAGAAGGGACCCAGAACAGTTGGGTTCCTATAGGCCAGTCTTACTTTTAAATTTGGATCAAAAAATACTGACAAAAATTCTGGCACAGAGGTGCAGAGCATAGTTAGTAATCTGGTCCACCCAGATCAAAATGGCTTCATACCAAAACGTAGCTCTTTTTCCAATTTTAGACGTCTCTTTAACATTATGTATTCTTGTAGAAGCTTGCAACACGATCTAGCCATTCTGTCATTAGACACAGAGAAGGCATTTGATCAGATTGAGTGGCCTAATCTATTTGCTGTGTTAAAGAAATGTAATCTTAGAGATAACTTTATTCCATGGATTAAATTGATTTACTCCAGTCCATGTGCAAAATTCTCACAAATCAAACTATGTCTCCATATTTTTATTTGCATAGAGGTACAAGACAGGGATGTCCACTGTCACTGATGTTGTTTACTTTAGCAATTGAGCCATTAGCTGAGGCCATCAGGACACAAACTGGGATTAAAGGGTATAAAACTTGCAAGACTGATAATCAACTAGCTTTATATGCAGATGATATGATCTTGTTTATTACTGAACCTAAGAATAGCATTCCAAATATTCTTAATTTGTTGAATCACTATGGTACATTTGCAGGATACAATGATATTTGGGACAAAAGTGTGTTGATGCCAGTTTCTGTTAAAGACTCCTCCTGGCTCAAGCAATTGCCTTTTTACAATACAATTTACATACTTGGGAATTGAGGTGTCAAAACAGTCTTAGCTGAAGCCAATGTGGCAGGAGGAGCCAAGATTCTTTTTATAGTGCATTATTGTTGCATCAGCTATAAAGCGCAGGAATGTATGCGCTGTTTGAGGTGTGTTGCCTGGACGAACCGCAGCGCCCGTTAATGCGCTTCCGTCATTTCCCGGAACTAAACTGGAGCATGTGAGCTGGGCGTGATTCAAGTACTGGTCTTGAACCAATGCTCCTTGCTGCTGGGCCACCTGCGGTGTTCTCAGAAGCACTTAAATGGTGAGAAGCTGTGGTAACCAGACACGGTTGCGAACTTTGCATTGACTTTGAAGTCTACTCGTATCAGTGGTTAAAACCTAAATTCCTTCGGTCTGTTAAGTGACGGTCCATAAACTGCACTGCAGTCACCTTTTTGCTTCATCAACGGTTGCAGTGCTGTCCTGTTCCAGATTTTTGGTTTACTTTTTGTTTGTTTTTTTCGTGTATCTTCATCTTTTGAAGTTGAATTGATTTTCCTTATTTGTTTTCAGTTTTGATCTGTTTATTTGAACTGACTTCCTTTTAATCCTGATCATGTGACCTATATGGTCAAATTGTATTTTGTTTGTTTGTTTTGATTTCTTTTTGTACTCCATTCTCTTGATTGGTTGTGTTGGTAATTCTACTTAATTCTTACTTACTTAAGTTACTGACCTGCATTCTCTTTCTCATGACAGGGCCTGAGCACCAGGGCAGAGAATTTCTTTTAGGTGGTGGTATCTTCCTCACAGTGTGCAGTGATCACCTCCCGTGTGTGTGTGAGTGTGCCCGTGTGTTTACACAGTGAAGTGCAGTCACCACCAAGTGGTGTGGTCTGTCCTCCCTTATTTTTAGTAAGCTCCAGCCCAGGGGCCCTTGATTCACACCTTGACTTTTAGAAGTGTCTTGTGCAGGCCCAAACAACCTTCAAGACCATTTTAAGTCTGGTTTTACCCAAGATTTGTCAATAAAATGTTTATGACCCAATTCTTTGACTCTTAATTGGTGGTACGAATCTGTGTTTGCCTGTTTTAGGTGGTTTATTTCAATTCTTTGGGTGAAATTCCCATAAGTCGGGTAAGATTTGAGTGTTAGTCCCCTTTCATCCTGGGGAAGTTTGATCTTTCCTGCCACCTGATTCCATCCACACCGCTGTACACCAACATTCAACCCTTGCTGTTGTTCCTTTGTCTGAAATTATAAAGCCCATAGGATTTCTTAACACCACCTATGCAAATCTAAAGCACAGGAGAGGCTTGCCTTGCCTAATTTTCTCTATTATTATTGGGCTCGAACCTCAGGATTCACTACCGTCTAAACTATTGGAGTTAAAATTCCCACTCAGCACTAATACTCTAAGGAGGCTGCGCGAGCTGTACAAAGCTATTAGCGAGCTACAGAATGCTCACCCGATGGACTGTTTATCATCACCGAAGATTTCAATCACACAAATCTAAAAACAGTGCTCCTATCAACATGTGGACTTTGCTCTGAGGACCGAACACGCTGGATCTTGTTTACACAAACATTCCCGGTGCGTATCGTGCAGAGCCCAACCCCCACCTCGGCTACTCAGACCACATCTCTGTTATATTCCAGCATACAGACCACTCATCAGATGCTCTAAACCGGTTCTGGAACAGATTAAAACCTGGCCAGCAGAATCCATCTCTGCTCTTCAGGACTGTTTTGAGTGTGCTGACTGAAATATTTAGGAGGCTGCAACCAACGGCGATTCCATTGACTTGGAGGAGTACACATCATCAGTGACAGGCTACATCGAGAAGTGCCTTGATAATGGGACCGACTCCAAGACCATCACCACACGTTCCACCAGAAGCCGCGGATGAGCTATGCGTGCACCCTCTCCTGAAGGAGCGAGACTTCGCCTTCAGAGCAAAGGACCGGGCGGCCCTGAAAACAGCGAGGGCCAAACTGTCCCGAGCTATCAGAGAAGCAAAGCGTGCTTATGCTAAAAGAATCCACAGCCACTTCCAGAACAGCAGTGACTCATGGCGCTTATGGCAGAGCATTCAAGCGATCACCAACTACAAGACAACTTCACCTGTCTGTGATGGTGACGCCTCCCTACCAGATGCGCTGAATGACTTCTATGCACATTTTGAGGCACAGAATAAGACAACGGTGAGGAAGTCCACACCTCACACTAACAACCCAGTACTCTGCTTCACCACAGCTGACGTGAGGAAAAAACTTAACCCAACAAGTCTGCTGGACCGGACAACATTCCAGGCAGAGTAATAAAGGAGTGTGCAGAGCAGCTAGGTGATGTCTTCACTTATATCTTCAACAGCTCTCTGAGCAGCTTTGTCATTCTGACGTGCCTCAAAACAACAACAATTGTTCCGGTGCCTAAGAAGTCTGTGGTTTCCTGCCTCAATGACTATCGTCCCGTCGCAATCACACCAATTGTGATGAAATGCTTTGAGAGGCTTGTCATGAGACACATCAAGTCAGAGCTACCACCCTCACTTGACCCACTAGAGTTTGAGTATCGTTCAAACCGCTCTACGGACGATGCTATCACCACAACCCTCCAACGCTCCCTCTCACATCTAGGCTCAAAAGGAAACTACGTCCGAATGCTGTTCATTGACTTCAGTTCAGCATTCAACACCATCATCCCTCAGCAGCTTATAGAGAAGCTGAGCCTGCTGGGCCTAAACACCTCTCTCTGTAACTAGATCCTGGACTTTCTGACAGGCAGACCTCAGTCAGTCCGGATCGGGAACAGCATCTCCAGCACCACCCCACTGAACACTGGAGCTCCTCAGGGCTGTGTGCTCAGTCCACTGCTGATCACTTTGCTGACTCACAACTTTGCAGCGATGCACAGCTCCAATCACATAATCAAGTTTGATGATGACACGACCGCGGTGGGTCTCATCAGCAAGAACGACGAGTCAGCATACAGAGATGAAGTGCAGCAGCTCACAACTTGGTGTAGAGCCAACAATCTATCTCTGAACATCGACAAGACAAAAGGAGATTGTTGACTTCAAACGAGCAAAGAGTGACCATTCTCCGCTGTCCATCAATGGATCCAGGGTGGGAGACCGTCAAGGCACCGAATTCCTTGGTGTTCATCTGGTGGACAACTTCACCTGGTCACTCAACACCAGCTCCATCACCAAAAAGCCCAGCAGCGCCTGTACTTCCTGAGGAGGCTGAGGAAAGCTCACCTCCCTCCACCCATTCTGACTATGTTTTATATCGGGATCACTGAGAGCATCCTGTGCAGCTGCATCACTGCCTGGTTTGGGAATTGCACCGTATCGGATCGCAAGACCCTCCAGAGGATAGTGAGGACAGCTGAATAGATCATTGGAGTCTCTCTGCCCTCTATCATAGACATTTACACCACACGCTGCATCCGCAAAGCCCACAATATAGCACAGGACCCCACACATCCTTCACACATTATTCACCCCTCCTGCCATCTGGAAAGCGTACCGAGCATTCAGGCACTCACAACCAGACTGCTGAACAGTTTCTTCCCACAAGCCATCAGACTCCTCAATAATCACACCTGAATGGTCTTCCTGTTCCATAGGCATTTTTGCACTTCATATTTATTGTTGTGAACCTCATATTTATTGTTGTTTGTATTTTGTGTTCTTGCACTGATTTTGTCTAGTTAGCACACTGGGTTTTGCACTCTACTTCCTTGCTGTTTGCACTAGTCTGCACACTTTGCACTTTATGTGGCTAAGACACTGTCTTAGCTCAGTATGTGAGTTTTTTTGTATTGTGTGTGACTTTATGTAGCACCAGGTCCAGGAGAAACATTGTCTCATTTCACTATGTACTGCACAGCTATATGTAGTTGAAATGTCAATAAAAAGCCACTTGACTTGACATTAAACGCGCATGGGAAGAAGAACTTGCAGTAGAAATTTAAATGAAATTTGTGAAGAAAGTCTTGAAGTGGTCCACGGATGTTCTACCAATGCAAGACATTGTCTCATTCAATTTAAAGTGCTCCACAGGCTTCATTATTCTAAATCAAAACTACATCAGATATTTCCGGACGTGTCTCCATTGTGTGATAAATCCAACCTCCATCATGTCTCATAACTTTGTTTTATGACCCAAATAAGTTTTTGGTGCAAAATATTCCAAGTCTTTCCAATACAATGGATGTTTTCTATTGAACCTAACCCAGTATTAATTTGGTGTTTCTGAAGAAATTTTGCAACTCACACAGTACAACAACTGCTGTTAAATTATGGCTGGCAGAGCTGACAGGTACACTGCACCTGGAGAGAGATTTAGGTATATCCTACAGGACAAGATTTTGTTGTTTGAGAAAAACTTGGTCTCCCTTTTATCTCCTTTTACAAAAGTGTGCTTGATGTCTTATGTATGCTTTGTCAGTACCTGTGTTCACCACTAGATAGCACTTGGGTTGGTGGGGTGTTATAACGCCTGACCAGCAGAGAGGAGCCCTCACCGGGGTACTAGCAGTACTCAACCATCCGGCTTCTTCTCCACCTACTTTCTGTTGGCTCAGCATAAAGCCAGAACACCTGGGGGTATTCCAGAAAGCTTGGTTAACTTACCATTTGATAAATCATAACCTCTGGGTTGATTTACCCCAAACAGGCATACCATGAGTATGTCGGTTCCAAAACACCTGAGAAGAGTTGGCTTAATCAACCTCCAACTGGTTACCCAGAGTTAGTGCGCGTGCCGCGGTGCATGTAGAAAGACATTTTCAATGGATCGCCGATTTCCACGAGTCACCATGGAAACTCAAAGCCAAAAAGAGAGCGCGTATTTCACAGAGGCGGAGTTGGAGGTTTTAATGCATGCTTATGAGGAGTTAAAGCCAATAATATTAAAAAGAAGTAATACAGCTGCATCAGCGAAAGCAAAAGAGTTGGCTTGGCAAAAATAACCGACAGAGTGAATGCGTGAGTATATTAAATTACAAATGTGGTATTTGCGTCCCGTTTTATTATAATGACGTATGATTTATACATCCTTTTGAATGTTATATCACTATGAAAGCATTTACTTTTGCTGCCATTTATGTGTTTAGTTTAAAATAATAATGTATGTTTCTTATTAAATAAGTGTAATCCTTCTGGAGCCATAAGAAGTTTAAGCCAAGTCAAAATGAAACACAAAACATTCTGCAAAAGGTAATATTTGATTACACAATTACTGAACTATTATTATAACAGGATTTAGTATATTCATTCTGTCATGTAGCTAATAGAAAGAAGACTGAAGCCCGTCTAACTGGTGGGGCCCACCACACTCCCCTCACCCCATCTGAGGAGCTGGCTCTGTCCTTAATAAAGGGCGACCAGTGGTCGCTGGCATTCCAGGGGTAGTTCATCACACACAGCATGCACCACAAGTGATGTTGAAAAAAAATGGTGCAATGTGAGTTTACCTCTATGATTTGTTTTATTTTTTTGTCCTAATAAATGACTCTCAATGGCTTTAATAGCTTTTTGAACAAGATAAATGTTTTATGTAGGCTTATTTTATTTAACTGCATATGATGTATAGGCTACTGTGATTTTAGACTGACATGTTGCTCTTCATGTACTATTTTCTTTGATAATATTGAGAATTTTATGGGTTTATTCTTATAGACACTGATGGTTGGATTGTATTATTGGACTCTCCAGAAAGAACACAGTCTGTCACAGTTGTAAGTGATTTGTTGTCAGGTACCTTTAGTTGCTTTTAGGTTTTGTTTTTTTTTGTCAGATAATGTATACTTGAATATTTTTCCTGTAGGATGAAGATGACGATGAAGAGACCACATCTGCTGTGACAGAAGTGGAAAATGCTAGTAGATCCACGGAGGTATGATGCATACCATTATAATGTATTGCCCCTTTTGCATTAGAGTAACAAACTGTCATTGTCCTTTCACAGAACATACCTAGGGGTTTGCCCACAGATGAGGGTCCTTCAACCTCAGCACACAATCTAAGCAGGGTAACAATTTGTGTCCAGCTGTCCATATTTTAATTATATTGTCTGACCAAACAATCTCATTTCTTACATTTTTTTTCCACCTTCCTAGTTGCCAGTTAAAGGAGCTGTATAAGGTCCATCTTCAAAAACAAATAAGGAAAAGTGACATGGAGATGGACCTTATACAGCTTGAAATGGAAGAGAAAAGGCTCCTCGTTAAAAAAGCAGCACTTGAAATTGAATTACTGGAGCATCGCCTTAAGATGAGAACTTGTCTGAATATTCTGTCACAACAATCTGTTGCATGATAAAAGTGTTGGGTGTATGTATATCTGTGTATGTATAAAGCAACATAAAAAAAAAAAAACCTTTGTATTGAATTTTACTTTTTTTTTTCCAGAAAATAAAGAAATGAAGTGCCTGGCAGACCAGTGCAAAAAAACTAATAAAAGTAATTTTGACAGATCCTGTCTCTCAAAAGTCTCCCGTCTCTGTTGGCCTGTAGAGTCTGTAGGTGTTCCTCTGGGCCATCTTCCTCAATACAAGGAAGGTGGCTCTCTCCTCTTATAGTGGCAATATTGTGAAGCACAACACAAGCCACTATAATGTCACATGCCCTCTCTGGACTAACCCGGAGTCCACGCAGACACTGAAACCGAGATTTGAGGATCCTATAGTCATCTCCACCTTGGCCCGTGTTCGGCTGTGAGCCAGTTAAAGCGTGTCTGTGGTCCAGGCTCAGGTTCAGGGTAGGGTGTCATTAAATAGGGCAGACAAGGGGTATCCTCTGTCCCCCAACAAGTAAACCGTTGTACTGTCCTGTAATGATTGAAGTGTACAACACAAATATAGTAAAAAGGAAAAAAAAATTATATAAAGTAAAACATACCCTGCTGAAATGCCTGGCATAATGATGACTCGCGGAAAATTCTGGCATCATGCACAGATCCTGGCCATTTTGCCTCGACATTAGTAATTATTTGGGTAGCCTCACATATTACCTATGTAGTGGAAAAAGTAATGACTTTAATGATTTTAAGAAGGGAAAAAAAGTTAAGTTGTTACCTGCACATTGATACTATGAACAGATTTCCTATTAACATAGTCTCCCTCATTTATTGATGGAGCTTTAATAGGAATGTGAGTGCCATCAATGCACCCAATTACATTTGGAAACCCTGAAACAGAAAGTTATGGAAGTATGAAGTGTGTGTGCATAATGAATACATGTATAGATATCAATAATATGATTAAATATGCATCATAGATTTTACTACAAAGGACAAACCTGCCACTCTGTGGAATTCGTCTTTAATAATAAACAGAGGTTTATGGCCAGGGAACTGTACAAACGTGGGTAAGAACTGTTTAAGTGCCAGACATACTGAACGAACGGCTCTACACACAGTTGCCTTTCCCACATGCTCCGAATCGCCCACACTGTACAAAAAATGGCCAGACGCAAAAAACCGAAGTGCTATGCACAAAATGTTTTCTGTGCTAAGCGCAGAACCGATGTTTGTCACATTTGCGACATGCGGTTTTAAAAGACGTGTTAAATAAACTAAGGAATCTTTTGAAAAAACGATAACGCTCTCTTTTAAATATTCATTGGGGTATGCAAACACGTCAATACGTGGTCGTATAACCCTCTCCCGATTTAAAAACCTCGTATAAGTTGTGCTTCTACGTCCACAGGATCTTCCTCAAAAGGGCACGCCATGCTCACCAACCTTCTGAAACTAAGTTACTTGAAACATAACCTGCTCCCGAGCAGGTTATCTTCAGAGAGTCAGTTGTTATGGTTACATACATACCCAGAAAGTTACCTCCGTTTTTGGAACTGGAAAGTTGAGGTTATCCACGAACTTACCCTTAAACATACCCAGGTATGTCACATAACCTGCTTTCTGAATACCCCCTGGTCTAATCAGTGGGAAGTATTGCCAGTCTGACTGCCTTACCAAGCGTTTCTACTACTACTGTTCTTATACTGCTGTGTATGACCATAGCTTGTTTTGTTTTGACTCACGTTCCCTGGATTCTGCCTCTTTGTATGTTTTGCCTGATTGGACTGTTTACTCGTTGCTGACTTTCTGCCTTACGATTGACTCTGCTGTACTACTGCCCCCGAAACCTGTTCGCTGTTTGGATTGCCTGCCTGATATTGCCCTAATGCTTGTATTACCGTTTATGTCTTTTGTCTCTTCCTCAAATAAACCCACGAATGGATTCTACGGAGTCTGCTTTACAGGTGTGTGTGGAGATGTATTTCTTTTATTGTTAATATTATTTCTATGGTATGTTTGTTTCTCTATTTTGTATGTGTGTGTTTGGAAAAAATTGTATGTGTAAGTGATTTTTGGTTGTAATTTTGAATAATAAAAATATTTTAAACAAAAATAACTGGCCCCAACTGAGCCTGTTTTTTTTTTCTCTCTCCATTCTGTATGGATGGGGGTTTTGGTTCCTTGCTGCTGTCGCCTCTGGCTTGCTTTGTTGGGGACACCTAATTTCTAGTGATTATCGCCAAACTGATTACAGAGACCGTCTCTGCATATAATAACAAATAGTTCTCATCATAATACATCCCTATCGTTGCATTCTTCTATTTTATACTGCTCAGTGCTTTGATGCAATCTTTATTGTTAAAAGCGCTATATAAATAAAAGTGATTGATTGATAGATTCTCTGGAACGTAGCAGGTGCCCCTTGAAGGAAAAAGGGAAGGGTCCATTACTGCCAATGTCCAGTAGGGGTAGAAAAAGTGGTTTTAGGCTTTGGATTTTCAGAGAGTGGTACCTGCCAGTTGCCCTTGGTGAGGTCCAGTGTTGAAATGTAAATGTGCCCCTCCCAGCCGAGGCATGGGGTAGCCGTTGAATTTGAATACCCCTGCCGGAATCCAAGAGGACCCAAAATGGCTTCCTGTTGACCTTGACATCCAATTCTGGGGCTCCAGCTGGCAGATCACTGTAAACAATACAGCATGCCAGCCAGAAATAGATGCACAAGATGCGCTTTGGAGGACTGGACTTGTCCCAGAACTAGCTGGTTGGGTAAACATCTAGTATGCCTGAGCAATAATTTACAGAAATGAGGAAAAACAACTATTTTTGAATAACTTCACTCCTTCTCAGCACATTGTCATGATGAGAAACATACTCCACCACTATAATACAAAATGAAACACCAAAACTAAAGCCAGCAGTGGGAAAAGATGTTCAGCTGCAGTTGGATCACAACGGTCAGATAATAATGGGTATAATAATTGGTAAATTAAGCTGTTTATTTTGTCAGTTGTTTAACACTGAATGGTTGTCTAAATCTTCACAGATATTGAGTGAAGCAGAGAAACAATACAATCTAGTGAGTAACAAAAAACTAAGTAAAAGCAATAATCTGAATTTAACAGTGCATCTGCTTTATCTTGGGAAATATTTGATGATATTTCAAGTTTCCATTCAGTCAGTCATTATGACATTACTGGCGACATTGGGTGGTAGATGCCATCACCTTGGCATATCAAGCAGGTGACCTGTTCACCCTAAGGGTGAGAGCCCACTCAACCCAGAGTGTCACCTCCTCCTGTGCGGTGGCACATGGTACCTCTCTAGAAGACATATGTAGAGCTGCTGGTTGGGTGACACCCAACACCTTTGCGAGATTTTACAATCTCTGTGTTGATCCTGTGTCCTCCCATGTATTGGGTAAAATCTGGTAATTGCAGGAGGCCAGGGAAGTGTCGGACACAGCGCCATTCTCCAGGATCTGTGCGCCTCTTTCCCAGTGATTTCCCCTGGATACACTGGCTCTTTTATGGCCCCACAGTTCAGGCTAGTTGGAGTAGTCTGAGCTGTGCCTCTGCTACAAACTTGATCCACTCTGGGAGTTGGATAATTCAATTCAATTCAATTCAAGTTTATTTGTATAGCGCTTTTACAATGGCTATTGTTCCAAAGCAGCTTCACAAAAGCAAAATATTACATAACAAAAGCAAATCATTCCACAGACATAAGCAAGTCACCACACAACAGGATGCATTACAAAACAGCAGGATGAATTACAATGCAGAAAGTCCAAGATAGAATTAGTCCAGACAGAAGGTTGTTTTCCTCGACGCCATCACAGGGTCCCACTTGGAAGGTCATCTCCTCACTGGGTCCACTGGAGAGGCTCGGTAACTAGATGCCTCGGGATGTACATCCCGAGAGGTGGAGACAAAGGATAATTAGAGTAGCGGCCATTCATACTATTGGGAATCACGATGTACTGTAGCATAGGTTTATGTTAATCTTTACGAGTATGCTTTTTTGCTAAAAGATATGTCTTTAGCCCAGACTTAAACTGAGAGAGTGTGTCTGATCCCCGAACATTTGCAGGAAGGTTATTCCAGAGTTTGGGTGCCAAATGTGAAAAACGCCGAACCACCTTTAGTAGACTTTGCTATACGAGGAACTACCAGGAGTCCTGAGTTTGAGATCTTAAAGAGCGTGACGGGTTGTAGCTTGACAGAAGGCTGGTAAGCCTTTGGCTCCTCAGCATAAACCGGCATTGTGGTTGCATGCCACCATCTTATATACTTGTATGTACGGAGGAGGGGTTTAGAGAAAAGTCCAATAGGAATTGGCTAGTGTTATAACATGCTGTAAATACCACAAGCCATTTCCTATTGGCCTTTCTCTACAGATCAAAAAGCGACTGGGATCCGAGCAGAATCCCATGACATCTTGGATAGAGATTTACTTCAGCAGAGCCCAACCCAAACATTAAAGAGAAGTGACTTTTGGTCTTTAGCCTTTGATGAGTTAGAGGCAACAGTAAATGTCTTTGCATAGGCATTATTTTGCTGTTAACATAGGGTTGATATAAATGCAACTTCACTAACATTTTTTTACCAGATTGGCAATCGGTCAGTGCTTTCAGCTCATATCTGCAATTGCAGCTTCACATGTCTGTTTGCTAGCTTTTGTTGGGTTTAGTAATTCAGGGTTATGAAAAATATAAATATTACTCTATGAAAAATATGAAATATAAAAAATATGATATTTTTTCTATGAAATGTATTTTTTTAATGAAAAATCTCTGGATGATTTCTGATGATTATGTTCTTTAAGAAGTCCTTTGTCTTTTGGAAGCTCCTTAGTTTCACTAGGTTTGCTGGCCTTCTTGTGGTTCAGACCAGATTGTCATTCAGAGGTTAAACCTTTTAAACAAACATTTTAATGCTTATACCTGAAACAAGATCAAAAAGAAGCATCTAGCAATGTAACCAGCTGGGTGGCTTGCCAATGTAAGAAAAAGTGATGAGGATGTAAATCTTGATGAAGATGTTTATTGCATCAGTGACAAAGTACATGAAGTGCCTTGGGTTCAACAGAGTCGGAACAGACCCCAAACATTCCAAGCTCAAAAATTTGGTACACTTACAGTTTACTAACATAAATGAAGTTGCTCATGTCATAACAGCTGTGGTCTGTATGTTAAGTTCTAACACCCCTTTGTCTGCACACACACACACTAAGTCATTTACACTATCTGGCACAACTGCGTTTAAAATTTAACTGGAAGTTAAGTGCTGGGCGTCCGGTCAGAGGTGAACTGGCCCCAACTGAGTCTGGTTTCTCCCAAGGTTTTTTCTCCATTTTGTATGTATGGGGTTTTGGTTCCTTGCCGCTGTCACCTTTGTCTTGCTTTGTTGGGGACACTTAACTTCATTACAGAGACCTGCATTTAATAACAAATTGTTTACTCTCGTCTTTATACATCCCTGTCATTGTATTCTTCTGCTTTATACTCTTCAGTGCTTTGATGCAACCTGTGTTGTTAAAATAGCTATATAAATAAAAATGATTGATTGATTGATTGAGGTGGTTCTCAGGATGTGACTATTACAAACAGGAATTTACACAATTGTTGACTCTTACATGTGACACACGCATATTTTAATGATTTGGTTATTTTGCAATATTAATTGTTAGTGCAATTAAATTTCCTTTCAAAAGCTACTCACGATGCTGCACTCAATAGTGCTAATGAGAACGTCTTTTGTTCAACCGGTTGTTGAAGCATGTGTGTCAAACACGCCAAAGTTTGGCTCATATAACCTCGACCAGGTAACCGGGAGCCACTGCCACTAGACAAACCATGTCACATTGGGTGAGGGAGGCTATTGCCCTAGCCTACGAGACACATGGCCAAACTTTGCCTCTAGGAATCAGGGCCCATTCAACCAGAGGGGTTGCATCTTCAATGGCTTTTAGCAAGAGGTGCACCCTTGCAGAAAGTGTTTGATGTGGCAGAATGGTCAAATGGTCAAATTTGTTAGATTTTATAGTTTGGATGTCCATGCTACTCCGGGCTCTCATGTCCTTGAGTCAACATCCCAAGGTCATGTCTGAGACCTCTTGATGTTTGTGCACACACACTACACAACACTTGGGGTCCAGACACTTCCAGTACGGCATCGTTGGAATTCTCGTTCCCATTACCACTATTGAGTGCAGCATCGAGAGTAGCTTTTGAAGGGGTCTCGGGTTACCTGTTCCCTGAAAAAGTGGGAACAAGATGCTGCGTCTCAATGCTGTACTGGATGCGTGACCGGACATTCTTTCAGACAAAATATTAATCTGAGGATGTTTTCATTTCATGCTTATTTATAGCCTCCAGGTGTGTGTAAAGTGACGTCACCTGGCCGAGGTTATATGAGCCAAACTTTGGCATGTTTGACAAACATGCTTCAACAACCGGTCGAACAAAAGACGTTCTCATTAGCACTATTGAGTGCAGCATATCGTTCCCACTGTAACCCAAGACGAATTATATACTATGATATTAATCATCATAACTAGTTCACAATGATTCTCATTTTACAGGATGACATAATTGTACTTCCTTCATGGGCACTGGATTATTACATTTTTACGTTACATTTTTCCATATGAATGAATTAATTAATAATGTATTTGTATAGTGCTTTATTTGCAGATATACAGGAAAAGTACTTTACAATTATGTTGAAGGGGGTCTCTCCTCAACCACCACCAGTGAGCAGCATCCACCTGGACGATGCGACAGCAACCACAGCACAATGGCTCAAGTGTGCTCATCACACACCAGCTAGAGATGAAGAGGAGAAACAGTCATAAATCAAGTGGATGGGTATTATTGGGAGGCCATATCTGACAAGGCCCAGTATAGAGAATTTGGCCAGGACACCCTACTCTTTTACAAGATGTCACGTCATCACTTCCACCTTCCACCGAACTCACCACATGGACACAATCCCAATCACCCTAGTACTAATCAGCAGAGAGTAATATCCAGAGAAATGAAAAAACTTGGCTGTTCCTGTGATCTTTTTGTTGAAGTTTGAGGCTGTACGCCACCTTTTTGTTGTTCATTAAAGAACCCCTTTTCTATTACAGCAACACTGTTTACTTCCTTGACCGGAGCGTGACAGAAGGATCGCCCCTAGAGAAAGAGGAGAAGGGAAGAGGAGATGGAAGCCCCGGAGGTCTCCCCTCTGGAATCCCTTCACGCCATCATTCAGGCGCTGCATGATTCCATCACCGCGTCAACTCGACCGACTAGCCCGATAGCACGCCCAGCCACATTCACCGGAGAATCCGCTTCATGCGCGGGCTTCTTGTTACAATGTTCCTTATACCTGGAGATGCACCCGCACCTCTTCACCACGGAAAAAGGCAAAGTCGCCTTTATCATCTCCCTCCTGACTGGTCGAGCATTGCAATGGGCGGAGGCTCTTTGGACGGTGAACAGTCCCCGAGTGAGCTCCCTTGAAAACTTCGTCGGACACTTCCGAGAGGTATTCGCCAACCGACCACGAGCATCACCGCCCGCAGCGAACTCCTCCTACTCCGGCAGGCAGACCGCGATCAACAATCGTCCTCCGCTTCGCGCACTGGCCATCCGAAGCGGGTGGAACGACACCGCCCTCCTCTCGGTGTTTACGCCAGAGACTCCACCCGCTATTCGCCAGCAGATGGCGATATACGAGGATAATGTCGGGCTGGAAGTATTTCTCCGCAAAGGCAACTAACGTGGCTCAACATCTCTCCGCCTGTCTCCCCACTCCCGGGAATCACCTACTGCCTCTGCTGCAACGCCACCGCCCGAACCCATGATCACGGACAATTGCTCGTCTTACCAATCAGAGCAGTCCCGCCGACTCAGAGAGGGACTTTGTCTCTACTGTGGTGCTGCGGCTCACTCCCTCCGCACCTGTCCCATTCGGCCACCACTACCGACGGTGAGTACTACCACCCTTTTACCCTCCGTCTCTCCCATACCACATATACATGCTAAACTACAATATGAGAACCAATTCTTCCCAGTGAATGTCCTGGTGGATTCGGGAACTGCTGGAAATTTCATCTCTTCCCACAGTCTGGCCAGTCTCCACATCCCTCGTCTTCGAAACCAGACAGTGTATAAGATCACTACCATACAGGGGAAACCACTCACCAACGGTATGGTGCGCCACAAAACTCCACTACTAACCATCCAGATTGGCAGCCTCCACTCGGAACCCATCACGCTTCTGGTCTTGGAGAAGGCAACGGTCGATGTGGTTCTGGGACGACCCTGGCTCGAACTTCATCAGCCTATCATCCGCTGGCGGACAGGCGAAGTCGTTCAATGGAGCCCAAGATGTCACCGAGCATGCCTAGCCTCCGTCATCAAGGCCCCATCTCGACCCTTGCCGTGCCAGTCCACCACCATTGAAAGCCCGAACCGTCAACCCGTCACTCCCATCCCAGCCGAATATCACCCTTATGCCGATGTGTTCAGCAAAACCGCCGCCACTCATCTTCCTCCTCACCGCCCATGGGATTGTGCCATCGACCTGCTACCTGGAGCCCAACTGCCCAAGGGCAGAGTCAATCCCCCTCGGTCCCAGAGAGAGGCCATGGAGGAGTACATTAAGGAGGCACTGCATCAGGGGTTCATCCGTCCTTCCAAATCACCTGCAGCCTCCAGCTTCTTTTTGTGGCCAAGAAGGGACGGAGGATTGAGGCCCTGTATTGACTACCGTAAGCTCAATGAACACACAATAAAGTTTGCCTATCTGTTACCCCTAGTACCTGCCGCCCTAGAGGAGCTCCACGAGGCACAAATCGTCACCAAACTAGACTTGAGAGCGCTTACAATCTGATTCGCATCTGAAGGGGATGAATGGAAAACCGCCTTCGTCACCCGGCTGGCCACTATGAGTACCGAGTACCAAATTTCTGCCCCACTCACTTCTCTACTCCGTCACCAGCCCAGAGTCCTCCGGTGGAACCCGCAGGCTGAGACCGCTCTCTTGTCTGAAGTCCGCATTCTGCTCCGCTCCGACCCTATCCCATCAGACCAGAACCAGCCGTTCGTGGTGGAAGGTAGATGCAGCGACTTTGGGGTCGGCGCCATCCTATCCCAACGGACGGGTGAACCTCCTGTACTCCATCCTTGCGCCTACTTCTCCAGAAAACTGTCCCGGCGAGCAGAACTATGATGTAGGAGATCGAGAACTGCTTGCTATCAAACTCGCCCTGGAAGAATGGCGTCATTGGCTGGAGGGAGCAAAACATCCATTCCTGGTCATAACCGACCACAAGAATCTACAATATCTGAAGAACGCCAAACGTCTCAACCCGCGACAAGCGAGATGGGCCTTATTCGTCACCCGCTTCGATTTCCGGATATCCTACCGACCCGGTCATAAGAACATCAAGGCCGATGCCCTATCTCGCATTCACCAGCCAGACCCCATTCCGGAAGAGGCCGAACCCATCCTACCAGCCTCCGCATTCTTAGCTCCCATCCAGTGGTCCCTAGACGACCAGATCTGAGAAGCCGCTGCCACTGAACCTGCTCCGCCGGGAGGTCCAGAAGGGAAACTATATGTCCCATCTGCGTTACGCCTGAACCTTCTGGACTCAGTACACACCTCTCCGGGATCTGGGCATCCAGGTAGCTACCGAACCCTCTCGCTCCTCCGTAATTGCTACTGGTGGCCCAACATGGCCGGGGATGTCGACCGTTACATCAAGGGTTGTGCAGTCTGTGCTATCTCCTCCACTCCTCAACGCCTACCTGAAGGGAAGCTAGTGCCACTTCCAATCCCACGTCGGCGTGGTCCCATCTAGGCATAGACTTTGCCACCGATCTACCACCCTCCAAAGGGTATACGCCATCCTGGTGGTGGTAGACTGGTTCTCAAAATCCTGCAAACTAATTCCCCTACGTGGAATACCCTCGGCCATGGGGACCGTGAGGCACTCTTCCTGGCGTGTTCCGTCACCGGGCTACCCGAAGACATCGTCTCTGATCGGGGCCTCAATTCACATCCCGAGTCTGAGAAGTTTCTTCCGCCTCCTCGGTACGCGTCAGTCAGCCTCTCCTCTGGCTACCACCCGCAGACCAACGGACAAACGGAGCGGAAGATCCAAGAAATCGGTCGATATCTCCAGGCCTACTGCCATCAACACCAAGATAGCTGGAGCCAGTATCTGCCCTGGGCTGAATATATGCACAGAATTCCCTCCGTCAGAGCACCACAGGCCTAACTCCATTTCAGTGTGTCCTAGGCTTCTAGGCTGATAGACTGGGAGGACTATGGCCCTGAGGGGAGAGCCTGGATCTACAGAGACGACATCCTAGACCCTTCTCTCCTGGATGAATTTCATCGGGCCCATCCAGACCGTCCTGCTCCCAGAAGGCGTGGTTGCCCTCGCCGTCGAACCCAGCGTCAGGAGGCGGCTCGTCGAGGGGTAATGTCACGTCATCACTTCCACCTTCCACCGAACTCACCACATGGACACAATCCCAATCACCCGAGTACTAATCAGCAACACCTGCAACCACTCAACAACCACCCTTCATAAACCACACTCACCACTTCAACAACGGCGATCCTTGAGGTTACCAACACGGAACTCCGGCCGTCTTCCCGTCAGCTTGTCTGCTCGTCTCGTTGGAATTCCCTGAGAGTAATATCCAGAGAAAGGAAAGAACTTGGATGTTCCTGTGATCTTTTTTGTTGAAGTTTGAGGCTGTCGCCACCTTTTGTTGTTCATTTAAGAACCCCTTTTCTATTACAGCGACACTGTTTACTTCCTTGACCGGAGCGTGACACAAGAAGTGCCATGAGATTTATTTTTTTCTTTTTAAAGTGCCATTATTATAGATTTTTGAATTTGACCTTTCATGCAGTGAAACACAGCTCTAAGTGAATGAAACCATCCTGCAAAGTTTTAAGTCTGAAAGTGCACTGTGTATGATGGTCAACTCTGATAAAACTGAAAAAAGTCATTTTAAAACTAATCCCAAGCTGTTTCACGATGATGTCAAAATGTAACAATTACAAACTACAGAGTCATATGGCTATGGCCATATGTAATTTTACTTTTGGTTGTTATGCCCAAACTAACTAGACATCTCTTGTTGTAGGGTGTAGCCTATTATCCAAAAATTTAAAGTCATTTTGAGGTCAAGTCACACTAATGGAACAAATAATTGTTTTCACAATTGTAAAGTAATTGTATATGGTCTATAATTAATAAGATAGCGTGAAGATCATGGAAGGTTATAAATAGACGCGAAAAAAAAAAAACTTTTTGAAGATAATAGGGTAAGGATAACAAGACTGCAAGACTGCAATGTCTACCCTGTTCTCATCAGAGGTGATAGCCATGTGAAAACCATCTTCAGAATCAGAAACCTGACAGGTCCTGATTCTTGTGGTTCAAATGGCATTCCATTAGACCCTCTGGCTAAGTCCCACAAAGTCCCAATGAGGGCAGTAGTCTGTAAAACTTCTGCTGAAAAAAATAATATCTCTTGTGGTCTCCCTCAGGGGCCAGAGATGGGGGTTCCAGAACTTAGGCTTGGGATGAACCACATACAAAGGGTACAAAGCCCCTGGAGCGTGAACCTCTAGAACCATTTGGAAGTTATTACAATAACTTTCTGGCCTAGCCTAAAATCCTTCAGGGTGCTCAGAATGGATTCCACAGAGACAACTGTGGCCACATTACAATTGAATCCTGTTAGCCCCTATATTTCTTATTTCCTGGGCAAGAGAGAAAATGCTTCCCTTGGCATTGAGTCTCAATCCCAGAGTAAAATCACAAAGGACAGTATTCCGATGTTGAAGCACATTCTCTAAAGTTTGGGCAAATCAGCCAGTTACTGATGCTAAGCTGTATCCACATATGCGTATATAAATGCGGGTTGATAAGGCTAGGCCAAATGGAAGAACCTGATACTGGTAGGTTCTTCAAACCTCAGGAATTTCTTGCACTGTAGCAATTTTTTATTTTTAAAGTATACAGTGGGTGTTCAAACCCCCTATTATTTCTGACAACCAGAAAACATTAGCTATAAAAACACCATTTTATCAAAGAGGGACATTTTCTATAACTTCCCTTGTCCAACAGAGCTTGCAATGAGTGTTTTGGTTTCATGGTAGTGTAAATCATGCCATTAAAATGCAGAGAACAATACATGAATCGCATTCTGTAGCTCTCTTATACAGTCTTTACAACCCAAAAAGAGATTATCTGGCAGTAGCTTCCACACTACCAAATTCTGAAAGGAGACTGTAACACTCCATTTTACAGGGGAATGGTAAATGTTTGGTGTCCTGAAACACGGCAGGAAACATCCAAACATGTAACATCTCAGTGGAGATTGCTGACTCCCAAAACACCAGCGGTGGCAAGTTGTACAGCAATGGGTGCCAGGAAGGAGCCCTAACTCTGTCATTGGCTGTTGAGTGCTAAAAGCTGTTACCCAGTCTTTACTGAAGGGCATATAACTTGCACTCTCCTTTTAGGCTTCTTGCCTCAGAGGAGCTAGACCATGTTGGGACAACAGCCCAACACCAAAGCACTAGGAGAAAACCTAGAGCTTATTTGAGCCTATTTGCCTCCCTGCACTCAGATCTTAATGAATGTCAGTCTGATATGCCTGCAGAACCACAATGGTGTGCAATAAGAACCAATTTAAAAAGAAATTGGTCACTCTCATTGTTCTGTTATCTTTAACATGTTTATTGTTTAATCTGAGACTTTCCTTTATGCCTTCGTTATTTGGTCGTGGTCCCTTTAAGAATCTTAGGTTTGGTATAGAGTTATGCCATGTGATTGAGGAAGCGAGCATGTTCAGCAGAGAAGTAGCTTTTCGTAGCATTTTTTGAAGCTTACTGTTATATTGCATACTTCTTGCATCTGTTTTAGCATCGTGGGTATGTATTGACTGTTTTTAGCGATTGCTGAGCATTACTTTAAGACCGTGTTACATTTATGAAGCTTATGGTTCAAGCCGATTGTCGTCTGTCGTTGCGGTTGTTTTTGTACTGTTTCTCGAACATTCTAAGTTTATATAAATATAATTTAAGAATTTAGATAAAGTTGTTAATTCATACACCTGCAATAGTAAAAGGGATTTCAGTTTGTTTATTTGAATATATCGGTTGATTTATGTATTTTGTATGTTTCAGTTTCACCTTTCCTCCTGGCGTCAATAAACCTGTGGACGAGGAGCTTATGTCTTCAGAGTCTTGATGTTAGGAAAAGTTTACCTGGCTGTCACGTTATATCCAGTACATATAGCAAGGGCAGCACAGTGAAACCACGTTGGCTTAAGACAGGATTGTGCAATGCAAGCTGGCAGTTAATGGTAAAATAGACTACTTAACCGCTATGGCAACAGATAACCATTCAATAAAGACACGCTCTCATGCTTCCTGCTCTTCAATGCGATCAAGTACGCCGTCAACTGGGTCTGCAGCAGCTAAGGCAAGAGCAGGGCAGAAGCAGCAAAAGCACGTCTTACCTTTGCCGAAGAGGAAGTTAATCTAAAGCTACAAAGGCCAGAGTGGAGGCATCTATGGAAGTGCTACAGCAAGAAGGAGGCAGCTGCAGCGTGTCGCGAAGCAGGCGCTTGAAGCTGCTATTGGTGAAAATGCTGAGAAACACAGTTGTGTGCTAAGTGTGAATTCTGCCCCTCTGGAAGCCAAACAACGCACTGAACAATATATTATTGATCAAGCGGAAGTGCAAGAGACAGAACTGTATCATGTCCCAGCTAAAATAGAACCAATCACAAATTTACGGCATCCCATCTTCATGTCTCAAACCTGAAGCCAAACCTTTTCCTTTCACGCCATGCAAGTGTTGCCTTCCAACCACCTGCTACCACCTCACAACAGCCAAGCACCTATGAAAACGAGTATGTTCATAACTCATGCGAAGCTGGATTTGAGAATAACAATTCAACACCCTTGCAACGTTTTAGGCAAAATAGCAATGGTTATCCGACTCCTCAGCCCTACCCTATTTCCCCAAATTCAAACAACTGCAGCTCAAACATGAATGACTTTGTAAGATTTCTTGCTCGTCGTGAGCTAGTGGCAACAGGTTTACTGCAGTTTAATGACAAACCTCAGAATTACAGAGCCTGGAAACGTTCTTTTCAGTCTGCAACTGCTGATTTAAACCTGACTTCTAGTGAAGAGATGGATCTCCTTCTAAAGTGGCTTGGCAAGGAGTCTGCAGAGCATGTTGAGCAGATAAGGGCAATACACATCAACCATCCACAAGCAGGACTGGCTATGGCATGGGACAGACTGGATCAAGCGTATGGCTCTACGGAAGTAATAGAAGATGCCCTATTCAAACGTATTGATGCCTTTCCTAAAATAACCAACAGAGATTATTCTAAACTGACAAAATTGAGTGATCTGTTAATGGAGCTTCAGTCAGCTAAGGCAGAAGGAGACTTGCCAGGTCTTGCTTTCTTAGACACTGCAAGAGGTGTCAATCCGATAGTACAGAAGCTACCGTTTCGTTTGCAAGAGAGATGGGCATCAGTCGGCGCAGCCTACAAGCGTCAAAATCGTGTTCCTTATCCCCCCTTTGCCTTCTTTGTGGATTTTGTTTGCCAAGAGGCAAGCATTGGGAAACGATCAAGCTTCAACTTTGTCTCTCAAATAGACTTGACTCCCAAAATGGAGAAGACAGCTTGGAGGCCCAACAAACAACGAGAAATTTCTGTACACAAGACAGCGGTATATTCAAGAGTTGCCAATGATGCTAGGGAGCTTTCAAAAAAATCTGATGATTACGATAAACAGTGTCCTATTCATAGAAAACCGCACCCTCTAAATAAATGCCGCGTTTTCCGGGAAAAGCCGTTTGATGATCGCAAGGCTTTTTAAGAGAATAATGTGTGCTTTAAATGCTGTGTTTCGACATCACATATTGCAAAAGACTGTAAGACTAAAGTCCAATGTTCTGAATGCAAAAGCGAAAGACACTACACCTGCGCTCCACCCTGGGCCTGTACCCTGGAGAGATGAAGGCCCTGCTATGGAGCACGGCGGGAGGAGAGGAAGTCTTACCTCAATCTCAAGTCACCAGCAAATGTACAGAGGTCTGGAGAAAATCAGATGGACCGTTCTTGCTCTAAAATATGCCTTGTTAAAGTATTCCCAGCTGGCCGTAGAGACAAGGCAGTGAAACTATATGCAATTCTGGATGAACAGAGCAACAGGTCACTGGTCTGGTCACAGTTCTTTGAAGTGTTCAGTGACCAAAGCCCAAGTGCTCCTTACATATTAAGAACATGCGAGGAGTGAAAGAGGCAGTTGGAAGAAGGGCCAGTGGCTATGAAGTAGAATCTTTGGATGAAACTGTTTGCATTCCATTGCCAAACCTTATAGAATGCAATGACATTCCTAATAATAGAGAGGAGATTCCAACCCCTGATGTGGCTCGCAACCATGGTCATCTAAAGTCTATGGCACATCTTATCCCAGAACAGGACCCTCAAGCTCCAATTATGCTTCTCTTAGGTCGGGACATTCTAAGAGTTCATAAAGTCCGTAAACAGGTGAATGGGCCCACACAACCTGCCCTATGCACAGAAGTTGGATCTGGGATGGGTTATCGAGGCAACGTGTGTCTGGGAAATGTTCACAAACCACTGATAATCAGAACCTTCCCACACAATTACCACAGAACAAAAACGTCCAACACTCTTTGATCCATGTCCTAATGTGTTCCACGTTAAGAAATCTACAAAGACAACCGAGTAAATAACTACTACCACGAAATATACGGTGGATGAATCATTCTGTGATTCTGACCTCCTGGGATGCACAGTATTCAAGCAAACCAAAGATGACAACCAGGTGGCTCCTTCAATTCAAGACACCTCTTTCATGAAAATAATGGATGAAGGTTTGCACAAGGACTTAAACAGTAGTTGGAGTTACCCATTACCTTTAAGAGTCCACGGCCACGTCTCCCCAACAACAGGCCTCAAGCACTGAAACGTCTTATGTCTCTCAAAGCGCAACCTTGAAAGGAAACGGTAATGAGAGAACACTTCCTGAGCTTCATGGACAAGATATTTAAAAACAACCATGCTGAATTAGCTCCTCCTCTGGAGTGAGAGGGAAGAACAATGGTACCTGCCTCACATTCGGAGTGTACCATCCGAGAGAGAAACCTGACAAAATCAGAGTAGTTTTGACTCTAGTGCCCAACACAATGGCATATCACTTAATGATGTACTTTTAACTGGTCCTGACCTGAACAACACTCTGGTAGGAGTGCTAATGCGCTTCAGAAAAGAAGCCATTGCCTTTACTGCAGACATAGAACAGATGTTCTACTGTTTCTTAGTAAGGGAAGATGACAGAAACTTCCTCGTTTTCTTTGGTTCCAGGATAATGACATTTCTAAAGACATTGTGGATTATCGCATGAGGGTCCATGTCTTTGGTAATAGCCCCTCGCCTGCTGTGGCTATACATTGTCTACATCAGTCTGTTCAGATTGAAGATTTCTGTGCCGACCCTGATGTCAAGCGTTTTCGTGATCTGCGCGACTTCTACGTAGATGATGGCCAAAGTCCCTGCCTACAGTAGAAGCTGCTATCAGTTTACTTTAAAAGAAGTCAGGAGGTTCTCTCAAAATCAAATCTGAGACTACATAAGATTGCAGCGAACAACAAAGATGTCATGGAGCGTTTCCATCCGCAGATCATGCTAGTGATCTAAAAGATCTAGACTTTGAGGCAGACACGCTGCCAATGCAGCGTAGTCTTGGACTTAATTGGGACCTCCAGTCCGACTGTCTCCGCTTCAGTGTCTGTGAGAGGAGGCAAAACCGTACCCGGCGAGGTGTCTTGTCCACTATCAACAGTCTCTATGATCCTCTTGGATTTGTAGCGCCAGTCATCATCCAAGGCAAGGCTATTTTGAGGAGCTTACTTCTGTGAATGGTGACTGGGATTCTCCTCTGCCAAAGAGATGGAGGAAATTTGGACCTTATGGAGACATTCTTTGTTGGAGCTGTCCAGTCTTTCTATCCCCAGAGCCTATACTGAGACATCCCCATCAGCAGCTGTCAGAAGGAGTTGTGTGTTTTTTTGGATGCGTCGACAAAAAGCCATCGCTGCTGTGACATATCTAAAAATCACAGATGCTGCAGGGAATATTCAGATTGGTTTTGTGATGGAAAAGCCAACTTGCGCCCGCCGAGAGCACACTGTGCCAAGACTTGAACTTTGTGCAGCAGTTCTGCAGATCGAGTTAGCAGACTTAATTTCTGCAGACCTTGACCTTCAGCTTGATGCTATAACCTATTACTCAGACAGTAAGGTGGTTCTGGGTACATTTGTAATGAGACCAGGCGTTTTTCACGTTTATGTCAGCAACGGGTACAAGCGTATCCGAAGGTCCTCAATCCAGATCAGTGGCAATATGTGCCTACAGACCAAAACCGGCAGATCATGCAACGCGTTTGTACCCGCAGCCCATTTACAAAACACCAGTTGGCTAAGTGGACCCAAATTTCTGCTCAGGCCAGAATCAAGTACTTCTGCAAGCACTTTCAACCTTGTTGATCCAAGTTCAGACCCAGATGTACGTCCTCTAGTGTACACTTTAAGCACTGCCGCATTATCCAAGCAACTGGGTTCCCAGAGATTTGCCAAATTCTCTTCTTGAAGTCACTAACAGGAGCCATCACTCGCCTTATTCACATAGCTCGTCATTTCAAGACAACTGGGAAGGAAAACAGTTCCTGTAAGGGATGGCATTACTGCAAAGCTGAATTCAATGTAGAGGAATCTGATAAAGCTTCAGCAATTGTAATCCAAGCTGCACAAGAAGAGGTTTACAGTCAAGAGATCAAATGTATCCAAAAGCAAGAAGGATTCTAAAAGTAGTCCTCTTTATACTCTGGATCCTTTCATTTGATGCACAAGGAATTCTTAGGAGTGAGGTCGTCTCCATCGAGCAAGCTTTGAGCAGAATATAAAAACTCCTTTGATAATTCCAGGCAAGCATCACATTGCTACTTTGCTCATTAGACACTATCACGAGTGTATCCACCATCAAGGCCGCCACTTTACAGAAGGAGCTGTCCAGCGCAGCCGGCTTTTGGGTAGTTGGTGGAAAAGCGTAGGGTGAGCAGCATCATAAGTCAATGTGTAACTTGCAGACGGCTCAGAGCTCCACTCAGCATCCAGAAGATGGCCAACCTTCCAGTAGATCGTCTCACAACAGACCCTCCTTTACCAACATTGGACTGGATGTGTTTGGCCCTTGGAGTGTCTCTTCACGTCCGGACGAGAGGAGGTTTTCTCTCAGCAAGAGGTGGGCTGTAATTTTTACATGTATGAGCGTGAGAGCTGTTCACATTGAAGTTATAGAATCCTCGACACATCCAGCTTCATCAATGCGCTTAGGCGTTTTCTTGCTGTGCGGGGACCTGTCAAACACATTACGTTCAGACCGTGGCACAAACTTTGTTGGTGCATGTAAGGACTTAAAAAGATACCTTCAAACATTGACATTAAGACAGTGAAGAGGTATCTGTCAGACTAAAGCTGCACTTGGACTTTTCAATCCACCGCATGCTTCCCATTGCGTGTGGAGCATGGGAAAGAATGATTGGAATAGCAAGAAGAATTCTTGATTCCATGTTCCTCCAGTTGAAAGACAAACTTACCCACGAGGTGCTTGTAACCTTCATGGCAGAGGTAGCAGCCATTATCAATGCCAGACCCCTTGTTCCCGTGACTACGGACCCTGATGAGTCGTTCATGCTCACCCCTGCAGCTCTTCTCACTCAAAAGGTGACCTCTGTTGCTGCACCGGCAGGCGAGTTTGGAGTTGCAGATCTGTACAAGTGCCAGTGGCGGCAAGTTCAACACCTTTCAACACATTCTGGGACAGATGGAGGAAGCAATTTATACCAACTCTACAACCACGCAAAAATGGCAGTCCGTTCAACCAAATGTGTCGTACCAGGAAGTGTTGTCCTTTCTCAAAAATAGCCAAGTACAGCGGAATGAATGGCCTCTTGGACTGGTAACACAGACTTTCCCTAGTCAAGATGGAAAGGTGCGTCAAGTTGAGGTGAAGGTCATCAAACCAGGAGGCTCGTCCCTTTTTTCTTAGGCCTGTTACAGAGATAGTGTTTCTACTTCCACCAGATTCTAAAGTAAATGCATAATCATTAATGTTTTTGAGTGATGTGTACTCACATCAGGCGGGGAGTGTTCTGTTATCTTTAACATGTTTATTGTTTAATCTGAGACTTTCCTTTATGCCTTCGTTATTTGGTCGTGGTCCCTTTAAGAATCTTAGGTTTCGGTATAGAGTTATGCCATGTGATTGAGGAAGCGAGCATGTTCAGCAGAGAGTAGCTTTAGTAGCATTTTTTGAAGCTTACTGTTATATTGCATACTTCTTGCATCTGTTTTAGCATCGTGGGTATGTATTGACTGTTTTTAGCGATTGCTGAGCATTACTTTAAGACCGTGTTACATTTATGAAGCTTATGGTTCGAAGCCGATTGTCGTCTGTCGTTGCGGTTGTTTTTTGTACTGTTTCTCGAACATTCTAAGTTTATATAAATATAATTTAAGAATTTAGATAAAGTTGTTAATTCATACACCTGCAATAGTAAAGGGATTTCAGTTTGTTTATTTGAATATATCGGTTGATTTATGTATTTTGTATGTTTCAGTTTCACCTTTCCTCACAACGTCAATAAACCTGTGGACGAGGAGCTTATGTCTTCAGAGTCTTGATGTTAGGGAAAAGTTTACCTGGCTGTCACGTTATATCCAGTACACATAGCAGCAGGGCAGCACACTCATCATTATACATCCCTGTCATTGTACTCTTCTACATTATACTATACAGTGCTTTGATGCAACCTGTGTTGTTAAAAGCGCTATATAAATAAAAATGATTGATTGATTGATTGATTGATTGATTTATTGAATAAACGGCCACCTGAATTCCTAAGCGACACTGTAGGAGTACATAGAGTTGGACACCATTGAAACAAAAGAATGCAAATACAAAACAGGAACTTAGCCCAGAACAGGAACTTTTTCAAGACTTGATCTATTTAGCATGCCAGTGTCATTTAAATACATAGGTGCTATAGAGACCCTGAAACAAAAGGTACAGCTGTGTCTTAAGATTAGCATTCACACTTAACTTGGCAAACCTGCCAGATGTTCAGGAACTGAAAGACAAAAGATTACTGTCTCAGAGCCTGGGCTTCCTAATCTTAGAATGTAAATATACTGTTATACTATTATATTGGAATCTGTGTTTAACTTTTTATACATTTTAATACAATACTAACCCTAACCTTTTGAGAGTTCTAAAAAAGTTCTATGTTGATTGTCTGTAGTGACGGGCGTGCTGACACAAAAATAAACATCCTTCTAGGGTCTGTGAGGTTCTTTTTCTAGTTGGAGCTGTCATTTCCTCCTGATGGGCGTGGGTCATTTGTTGAATTAAACATTTGATAGTGTGGACACATATGTGGCAGGAGGAGCCAAGTTTCTTTTTATAGTGCATTATTGTTGCATCAGCGCCCACGTGCTATAAAAACGGCAACGTATGCGCTTTTTGAGGTGTGTCGCTTGACTAATCGTAGCGCCGTTAATGTGCTTTCGTCACTTCCCCGGAACTAAATTGGAGCACGCGAGCTGAGACGTGATTCAAGTACTGGTCTTGAACCAATGCTCCTTGCTGCTGGGCCACCTGAGGGGGTTCGTAGAAGTACTTAAACGCTGGAGAAGCTGTGGTAATCGGACACGCTTACCGAATAGTTTTGTTCCCTGCATTGACATAGACTACTCGTATCAGTGGTTGAAACCCAAATTCCTTCGGTCCGTTAAGTGAAGGTCCATAAACTTCACTGCAGTCAAATTGACTTCCTTTAGCACTCAGTGGAGCTAATTATGTGACTTATACGGTCAAGTTGTGTTTTGCTTAATTCTCTTGATTTGGTTGTGTAGATAATTCTATTTCATTCTCAAGTGACAAGTTACTGACCTGCCTTCTTTGTCGTGACAGGGCCTGAGCACCGGGGCAGAGAATTTCTTTTAGGTGGTGGTATCTTCCTCACCGCGTGCAGTGATCACCTCCCCATGTGTGAATGTGTGTGTGTGAGTGTGCCCGTGTGTCTACACAGTGAAATGCAGTGAGTCACCAGCGAGTGGTGTGGTCTGTCCTCCTAGTTTTGGTAAGCTCCAGCCCGGGGGCCCTTGACTTTTAGAAGTGTCTTGTGTAGATCCAACAACCTTCTAAACCATTTTAAATCCTATTTGATTCAAGATTTGTCAATAAAGTGTTTCATGACCAACTTCTCTGACTCTTAATTGGTGGTACAAATCTGTGTTAGCCTGTTTTAGGTGGTTTATTTCAATTCTTTGGGTGAAATTCCCATAGTGGCGTAGTCGGAGTGCTAGTTCCCTTTCATATTGGGGAAGTTTGATCTTTCCTGCCACCTGATTCCATCACCCTACGCCACACATAGATAGTACATCAGTAGGAAAAGTAGAAGCAGAAATGGTATTTCCTTGATCCATAGCCACGCTTTACCTAACAGGCTTCCCAACCATGAAGAATTATCTTCAGAATTTTGATGCAATTTTGATGAAAGATCAAGAATGTCATCTTGGATTTAGTTCAAGTTCTCTGTTGGATCCATGTTACAGTGCAACATTCAGGGCCGATAATGGTGCAGGCTCCTCCTTGCATTGCAAGAATGTAATACAAGGCCACTCTAAAGATGGAATAGAGGACGGGGGAAAGCCTATAAGGGAGTCTTCTGCCAGGGTTGGCCCCTGATGCCTGTTGCATTCAGTTCTTTCATGTCTGTTCTCTGTGTTGACCTTAAACGTAGCTGTGGCAATCCTTACTCTGGCTTTAACATCAGCATCTCTTTCCCATGTAGCTACTGTACCAAGGTTAGTTCTGAGAGTTTTGTTAGACCAAGTTAGATCTAGGACTGACAAAGAAGATCTGTACTCTGATAAAAAGCCTTTAACTCTGCAGAACTCCCTCTCTCAGTTCATCCTTACTGGCATGTTGTAGTTGACTATTCAATTCAGATTCAGTTAGAATTTGTGACATCAGTTGTGTGACTTCTGCTAAAAACAAGTTGTAGAGACGCATTTTGCTAATTAAGGCTCTTCTAAATTCAGAAAAATGTGTGCAGGCCAAGGGTAACCTCTAAGATAATCTCTTTATATCTTTAGGTCCTAGCATTTTTGTTTGGACAACAGAGGAATTGGGAGGAACACTTTCAATTCTCCTAAAACCACATACTTTCACTGATTCTACAGGCACCTCAGTTACTAATTGGATGGCTACATCAGTTTTTAAATATTTAATTGGACCAATGACATGGTTTGGCAGACTACATTTGCTGGCTGAATATATTATTTCTCATTGGGACAATGTTAACAGACTATTGCCACAATTGAAAAGAAAATCCACTTACAAAACCATCAGTTGGGGCATTTGAAAAATTTTGATGCAATAGGTCACTAGAAAATTGTTTTTACCGTGTAGCTCGTCTGGCCAGTTGCCATTTAACCCTCCCAGGTAAAAAAAAAACAAGTACACTTCCATAATGTAATGTGCTCTATTTTCGTGCACTAATATTGTACTTATTATACTAAAAATATTCTTTAGTACTTCTTAAGTTAAACTTAAGGCCATATAAGTGTACTCAACTGTGCTATTTTGGGACAACATTATTATTAACTAAAATGCACTTAGTTACCACATTTTCCTTGCCCTCGCAAAAATTTATATATTGCCTAAAAATATCTAGGTTTTGGCTTTGTTTTGCATGTGCAGACCGATCGGTTTATGACATCGATTACTTGTTTTTTTCAAAACGCTCTCGGTACTTTGAATCAAAGCAATATAGAAATCCCGGCAAGGAAAAAAGAAGAAGCCTCCTTCAATTTTATAACCTTATTAAATTAAGCCTTTAGCTTGTTCACAGAATAGTTTTACATTTTAAAGGGAGGAACAGCCTAGCAATATAGCAGGTTTTGCTAATATTTAAAAATTTGTATTTTATTAAAATGTTTTTTTTTGTTTTTTTACTGCATGGTAATTTAAAAAAATTCTGATCATGAATTACAATAACAGTAAAAGCATGTTGGGACACTGTCGTCCATTTTACAGAAATGTAGAATTAAGTAAATCAAACATTTTGTTTTACACTGCATTTATATTTATCAAATCAATCGCTTTTATTTATATAGCGCTTTTAACAACAGATTGTATCAAAGCACTGAATAAAAGAATATGACACTATGCATTTGCCATATTTTTTTATTCAAAGCAAGTTACATTGTTTTTGAAGGGCACATTTTATTAAGTTATTCATTCCCTGGCAGTCTTGGTGCCGTGCTAGAGGTGGATTCTTCAATCAATCACTTTTATTTAGCGCTTTTAACAATACAGACTGTACCAAAGCACTGAAGAGTATCAAAAAGGAGAATAGAATGATAGGGATGTATAATGACGAGATTGAGCAATTTGTTATTAAATGCAAAGACAGTCTCTGTAATCAAATCAAGCATAGTCACTAGAAATTAAGTGTCCCCAACCAAGCAAGCCAGAGGCGACAGCGGCAAGGAACCAAAACTCCATCTATTACAGTATGGAGAAAAGAACCTTGGGAGAAACCAGGTTCAGCCGGGGGCCAGTTCTCCTCTGGCCGGGCACCCAGCACTTAATTTCCAGTTCAATTTTAAATGCAGCTATGTCAGATTGTGCAAAGGATTTATAATGTGTGTGTGTGGGTCTGGTTCCGGTAATCGGTCCACGGGGCTCATCTAGGTGTATTGCTCTCTGATGAATGTCATATCTGGGTGCTGGTCCACCACCAGAAACAGAATAAGAAAGAAACAGACTAATATTAGCATAGATGCCATTACTTTTTATGATGTAATGAGTACATTGTGTTTTATGAAGAGTGTTCCCCGGCTGATCTAATTAAGGCAGCCTAACAATCTTTTAACAGATTTGAATAATAGAAGCGTATTAGTGTGTTATGTGTAGGCTGGGTTATAACCACCACTCTGACACACAAAAGCTTAGGCTATATTTATTTTAGAGAGAATTCAAAAAGTGTTCAACAAAACCCTGGAACTAGATGAAAACGACCAATAAGGCAAATTCATAATGCTTAAAGACATAATTTATTTGAAACTAGACCAGGTACCAGATGGGCTATCTTTACAGTTCTGAGACAGACAACATCACAGAGCATATCCACAAGAGATAAAGAAACAGTCCGTCTTACTGAGAGATGTTGATGTAGTTGTAGATGAGAAATGTCCATAGTCCATATAGTGATGGTCCAGAACTGGTGAGCTGAAAAAAAATAAAAACATACCAGATGTAGAGGCTTGAAAAAAACATCAACGTATATACAGGAATTCACACAGGTAGATGCTTTAATATATGGCAAAGGCTTCCTCCAATATGGTGAACCATTCTCCTTTGAGCATGCTTTCACATGTGGTATTAGTGCCTCATAATAACCCACTAAACAGTAGGCCCATTCCTGAGGCCCTTGTACTGGGCTATAAACAGAAATTTCCCATGAAACCAAAAGTAAAGCAAGATCAGGTAGGACAATCCTATCTCAGGACATGCTTTTCCTCTCTTTCAATACACAGTTATATACCTGGATACCTACAACTCACCAGTGCCCCCTTACTGGTCAGAAGGAGAAACTACAGGGCAAACATGATAAAAGTCTCTAGGACTGTTACAAGGTTAATGTGTCTTTAATCTAGATTTAAACTAACAGAGTGTGTCTGACTCCCGAACAGTGTTAGGGAGATTCACAGAGGTCAGTACACAAAGAAATAACATGCCACAGATAACAATGTAACAAGGGGGAAGGGGAGTTAATCAGTAACTAGGACAACCAACAAGGCAAAGAACAGGAAAGTAGAAGCAGTGGGATACACAAACATTTCAACATAAAAGTCATTGAAGTCAAACAAAGAAACACAGACAGCCCAGGGTAGAGTAGCCTCTGGACGATGTTCGCGGGCAATCAAGCTGGTGAATGTCTCTGGGCTAAGCCCCAGATATCCATTCACTGTAGAACAGTCCCTGTAATCAAACCCATTATTGTAAGTGTATTCAGATGTAGTATGTAATGTATTTTTATTAACACATGTATTTTTATTAACATCAGAAGTGCATACAGCACCAACAAATTTGGGAAGTGAGGGAAATTCTGTAGAGACTGTTTTGAAAAATAATGCCTTTTTCTTGCGCTTGCAGGTTTATTCAGACACTCAACCTTTGTGGCGAGAAAATAAATTGAAAGTCACAGATTAACTGGAATTTTGCTATTTCTCATTGAGAGCTTGTCAACTGTCAGAATTACTGAAATTTAACTACACCACAAACTCATATTTACATTACCTGTCAAAAGTTATTGAACATTTTTGTGTTTGAAAGAAGTCTCTTCAGCTTACCAAGCTTGCATTTATTTGATCCAAGGTACATCACAAAATAAAATTTTACAATACAAGCAAGTACATTTGTGAGTTTTTATAGTTTGGCATTTTAATTGGTGTAATTTATTATTGTGATCAAAGCTAAAACTTTCAGCATCATTCAGTGTTCAGTGTTCTTCAGAATTCATTCTAATATGCTAATATGCTGACTTTTTATTAGGTTTCAGAGACTTCAGAAGAACAGTATTTATGTGAATTTGAAATCTTGTGTAACATTCTAAATTGTCTCTATCACAGCACCCTTGCTAAATCAAAGTACTAATTTCTTTCCCCCACAAATTATAATAATTCCATAATATAAAAGTTTTTGAGTGGTATAGTGTATAATGCTACAAAAGCTTTTTATTTCAGATAAATTCTGACTTTTGGATCTTTGTATCAGAATCAATTTTATTGCCAGGTATTTGTTTTAGTGACAGAAGCTCTACAGTGCAACAGGATGACAAGACAAGACACAGATATAAAAAATAACAATTAGGCAAATATACAATAGATTAAAATGTACAAAATAGCCAAAATACAATATATACTATAGACGTTCAAGTATAAGCATGAATTATGTATTTGTACAGTTATGTCCAAATTTGAAATGTACAGTGGTATGCCAAAGTTTGGGGATCCCTGTAAATTTTCATGATTTTCCTTTATAAATCATTGGTTGTCTGGATAAGAAATTTCTGTTAAATATATCATACAGGAGACAAGCACTGTGATATTTAAGAAGTGAAAAACTTTATATGATTTCAATCAATCAATCAATCATTTTTATTTATATAGCGCTTTTAACAACACAGGTTGCATCAAAGCACTGTACAGTATAAGGTAGAAAATGATTTATGGAAAGTGTGCAAGATTTAAACACAATTAGCCATGTACATAAATTTAGGCACCCTTGTCATTGTATTGATTTCAATACCTTTAGCACTAATTATTAGAACTCAAAATTGGTTTGGTAACCTCAGTGACCCTTGACCTCCATACACAGGTGAATCCAATCATGAAAAGTATTTAAAGGAGGCCAATTGTAAGTGTTTCTCTTCTTTGAATCTTCTCTAAAGTGTGGCAACAGGGGAGCCTCAAAACAACTCTCAGATGACCAGAAAACAAAGATTGTTGAACATCAATCAATCAATCAATCAATCATTTTTATTTATATAGCGCTTTTAACAACACAGGTTGCATCAAAGCACTGTACAGTATAATGACAGGGATGACAATTTTAAAGCACGCAAGGTAGTGTAAATGGTAGTGTGTGTGTGTATGTGTAGTGTGTCAGGATGTGTGATTGGTCCACAGGCGCATCTAGGTGTTCTGGTCTCTGATGAACATAATCTCTGTGTGATGATCCACCATCTAGTCTGGATACAAACTGTGAAAACTGATTGAGAAAGAGACAGGACTAATATTAGCGTAGATGCCATTCTTTTACGATGTCACAAGTACATCGTATTGTAGGAAGTAGTGTTCCCGGTTCCAGCAAATCTAAGTAATGCAGCCTAAAATCCTTTAACGGATTTGAATAATAAAAGTGTGTTGGTGTGTTATGTGTAGGCTAAATTAAAAGATGTGTCTTTAATTTAGATTTAAACTGGCAGAGTGTGTCTGCTTCACGAACAGAGTTAGGAAGATGGTTCCAGAGTTTAGGTGCTAAATAGGAAAAGACCACAGTTGATTTTGATATTCTAGGTATTATCAAATGGCCAGAGTTTTGAAGAACGAAAGCGGACGTGCAGGACTATAATGTGATAAGAGCTCGCTCAAGTATTGAGGAGCTAAACAATTCAGGGCTTTATAGGTAATTAATAAGATTTTAAAATCTATCCGATGTTTGATAGGAGCCAGTGCAGTGTTGACAGAAGCAGGCTAATATGATCATACTTCCTAGTTCTAGTAAGGACTCTGGCTGCTGCGTTTTGGACTAGCTGAAGTTTGTTTATTAAGCGTGCAGAACAACCACCCAATAAAGCATTACAATAATCTAACCTCGAGGTCATAAACGCATGAATTAATATTTCTGCATTAGAGGTTGAAAGCATAGGTCGTAATTTAGATATATTTTTAAGATGGAAAAACGCAGTTTTACAGATGCTAGAAACATGATTTTCGAAGTAAAGATTGTTATCAAACAGCACACCTAGGTTCCTAACTGATGATGAAGAATTAACAGAGCAGCCATCAAGTGTTAGACAGTGTTCTAGATTATTATATGTGGGGGTTTTTTAGGTCCAATTATTAGCACCTCTGTTTTTCAGAATTTAGCATTAGGAAGTTACTCATCATCCAGCTTTTATATCGACTATGCATTCTGTTAGATTCTCAATTTGGTGTGGACTACACACAGTTTATGATATATCGGCTGCATGCATTCATGTTACGCCTTGTTTTTGTGGCAAGCAGCTTGTGTTTGTCGTGTTGTGGCGTCTTTTATGAACACGCGACTTGTGAGTCTTCTCATTAGCTTCGTGTTTGAGTCTTGAGTTTTGCTTGCCATGTGCTTGTGTTTTTTATGCAAGCACATGGCTTTTGTCTTTGTTTCCTGTGTGCTTTCATGTCAATTGTCTTGCCCCCACCTACCTTATTTATAACCCTTTATAACTACCTTGTGTTTGCAGTCTGGTTGCCAGTCCGGCATTGATGTTCCCCTGATGTGCCCTGTCCTGTCCTGCCCTGCCCTGCTTTTTTTTTTTTTGGGGTAGTTTTGTTGTCTGTTTTGTCCTACAAACTGACCCAAAATTATGTTTTATACGTGCCAGACCAGCATGTTGTGCTGTAATTCTGCCACAGAGATACAGTAAAAGCTGAGAAGGCTTAGATTATGCACATAAATTTTTGCAAGCAATATACAAACAAACAAAGAACAATACATTTATAAATCTATGTTAATGTTAGTTAATAAAAAGACTATAGTTTTGTCTTTGTTTTGCTGTAGCGTGATGTAGCAGTCTGTGGGGGAGGCATGGAATGATAATCATCATTTCATAAATAAAAAAATTTGCTGTCCACACAATAACGCTAGGGCAGCGATTTCAGATTTATTCACTCTGGGACTATAAATATATATTAGTTTTACTTGACCAAATTGCCCATATGATACAAAATATGTATACAGCTAAACGTGGACGGGGCCTCAGACTTCCATTGTCCTATGTGTCCATATACTGATTCAGGGGAACTAATAGTATATTAATAGTATATTAAATGTTTATAGTAATAATTATTAACAATAATCATTAATTGTCATTATCATTGTGATAAAGCTATAAAATATTATACATAACATGACAACATGTATAAATGATTTGGAATCCATGCACAACCTATTGGTTTTCTGTTTTTGAAATGAAATAATTAAAAATCTATTGGAAAATATTCCAAAAAAAGAGAAAAGTCAAATGATAGACTTAAATTGTGTGGTTGAGTTATAAAAACTAAAGCAGGAGAGATTTGATGCCTTTTTAACCATATCTTTTAAGTGCTAAAAGGATAACCCTAGACACACAGGCAGCCTATCACACTGCCCTCACACTTGACCCCAGCGTGAGCCAGAAAATACCTGCTTTGTTTGCAAGATATTGGCTCCTATGTTCCTTTCCGTAATGAAGTGACCTGAAATAATGGAAAGCACTTGGCTTCACTCAGATGATTTTTGCTCTGATAAGAGCAGGGATCCTGATTTAGAGAGTTCATTTCATTTTTTTTTTTCCTCTGATGAGATCTCCTTTATCTGATAAAATTGAATAGCCATTACCTCTCTCTAGTTTAGGCAGGCTTGACTGCTCCTAACAGAAATCCTATACAATCCACTTTGTCAGCATTTCTGAATTCATTGTCACCAGGGGTTGAGCTGGATGACAGGAATAATAATCTGGCACAACCAAGATTGACAGTTCATTTCAGAAATCAATATTTACAATTTACTTCTTTCAAAGTTAATTCTGGGAGAAGATTCCATATTATCCCTTTCCAAATAAGCTGATCATATCTCAGCTGGGGTTTTAAAATAGGTTTCCTAAAAGTGCTTTTTTTTTTTTTTTTTTTTTAAATCAATGTCAGCGTTGTGCACTTTAATCTGGCCTTTGATGACAATAAATCTTTATCTATTCTGTGGCACATGGCGGTAGGGTGCTGAGAACATTTCCTCTCAGAACAAAGCCCCTTGCCCCGTTCAGACGCTGCTAGATACATAGGGCCCTAATATGGCTGGACATGCCTCCGACGGGTCATTAATCAGACACAGTGACAGCCACCTCTCCTCATCTGCAGGCAGACATGAAGAGAGAAACACAAGGATTATAGAGAGGCTGATGAAAGAGGCTGATGCTTTCCTCTCAAACATCCAATACAAACTTCTTTCTGTGCTTTCATTCCAGCTGATTGGCAATAGCTAAAAGTTATCTTACACAAATGGATGTGCTCTGGAGGCAATGATTATGTTCTTTCTCAATCTATGCCCCTCACCTTGAAGGAAGAAACTCTTAAAATATTTTTAAAATGCTTACAGTTTCCTAAAATTTCTGCAATATCAAAAATGAGGATACAATAAAGCTGGGATTTAAAAGGTGAATACATTAAGGGTGATGTTTATATTGATTCAATCAGTCAATCAATCATTCAATCACTTTTAACAATACAGTTTCAGAGTCAAAACAATGAAAAGCATCAAACAGGAGAATAGGGTGATAGTATTGTATAATGATAAGATTAAACACTCATTTTTTTGTATTAAATACAGAGAATGTCTGTATAATCAAATGGATGATAATTCCTAGAAATGCAGTGTCACCAACTAAGCAAGCTAGATTTGACAGCAGCAAAGAACTAAAACCCCATCTGTGAAAGAATGGAGAAAAAAAAACCTTAGGAGAAACCAGGCTCAGTTGGGGGACAGTTCTCCTCTTACTGGACTACCAGCACTTAATTCCCAGTTCAAATTTGATTGCCAGGGAATTTTTACCCATTTAAAGGAAGTGCATTTAATTATATTTCTAAAAAGCATACTAGAAGTACTTTTGTATTAAATGTGTGCTTGGTTATAGTTTTAAGAAAACACAAGCATATATGTTTAATGTATTTATGAAAGGTATACTAGAAATACTTTGGTAATAAATATATGCTTATTTACATGTTTAAGGATTATACTAAATTATGATAATTATGATATATCCTCAGGTGGATCCTGGGATCTTATAAGATTGCAACATTTATCTTTTATTAATTATCATTACATATAGGGCTCATCAAATTATAGTTAATTCCTTTCTGCGTTGGTAGCCAAGGTTAATATATTGCGATGAGTGTCCCGTCCAACCATCAGCGTTGCCCTGGAAACAGACGAGGAGCACCTGGCCACACCCTTCACAGGCTGATCGGTCCCAGCTACTCCCCATTAGCAGCCAGACATAAAAAGGCCACGAGGCACGCCAGAAACTGAGCATGATCTCCATGGAAGCTGAGAGTAACATTTTTTCTCTTTTCCCCACCAGAAAGTAATCTTACAAGAGTTTGATCAGCCACCACTTTACAGCCCGGATTCACTGCACTAGGAGGAAGGAAGAGAAAGAGAGAGCACCTAAGCACCGCACACCACTTGGACACTGACCAGCACCCGTATTATTCACTGTTTGTAAATAAATTCCCCCTCTGGGGTATTTATCAGAGCTCTCCTTGCTGTGTGTTTCTTCAACCCGCGTCACAATGTTCATAGGCCACCAATGTTTAAGCCGGTTGGCTCTAGTAGCCAAGGCTCACATAGTCATAGCCACATTGGTAGGGTTTTTTCTTTTCCTTATATGTTCAACTTTAAGTGTGTGGATACGTACAAGTTATCCTCACATCCAGCACCATATGTTGGCTTGTATTATATTGTCTCCTAATGTTTCCTGCTTTGTTGGGAGGTTATGTCATGTATGTTATTTTGCAGCAGCATGTGGTGGATGTATTGGTCCCTTGCAATTACTTGTTCCACAGCCACAGATCTATTCCACCATAACCAAATACATTAACATTGTTATGTAAATTACATAACATAAATATATAGTTCTGGCATAAAGGTCTAGATTGTGATGCGGTCCAGTTGTGTCTAACTGGCAGAGCTGATTGGTTCTCTGCTGTATTGGTAGCCAATGAGCTTTCAACATATTTGACTAGGATAGCAGTTTGCAGTACGATTCAGAAACCCTCTTTCCCAGCTCCACCTGTACCAGTACTTACTCTGCCACAGCAAGAGCATAGCAGATCTATTCCACCAAGACTCCATGGCCTCACCAAACTCCTCCCAGACCCAAGTTTTTGCCTCCACAACCACAAGCCAACCAGGCTGTCGGACTCCTTCTTCAGGAGTTCACGAGTTTGAGGATTGCCACCACGACAGGCACTAGAGACTTTGCTGCCACAGCTCTGAACAGCAGCGATGACAATGGAGGTTGAGAACATAGTCTACTCTGATTCAATGTCTCCAACCTTCCTCTGGATCCGGTCAAAGCTCTGCAGGAGGAGGGAGTTGAAGACCTCTCTGACAGGGGGCTCTACCAAATGTTTCCCAAAAGACTCTCACAGTATGTTTGGGCCTGCTGAGTCTGTCCAGCTCCCTCCGCCGCCGACGGATTCAACTCATCACCAGGTGGTGATCATTTGACCCTCTCTTTACCTGAGTATCCAAGACATATGGCCGGAGGTCAGATAAAAGTCGTTCATCATGCCTGGTGCCACGTGTACTGATTGACAACCTTATGCTTAAACATGGTGTTTGTTTTGGACAAACCATGACTAGCACAGAAGTCCAACAACAGAACACCACTCTGGTTCAGATCAGGGGGGCCGTTCCTCCCAGTCACGCCCCTTCAGGTGTCACTAGCATCGCCCATGTGAGCATTGTAATCCCCCAGCAGAACGACAGAGTCTCTGGTAGGAGCACTTTCCAGCACTCAATCAATCAATCAATCATTTTTATTTATATAGCACTTTTAACAACACAGGTTGCATCAAAGCACTGAACAGTATAAAGTAGAAGAATACAATGAAAGGGATGTATAATGACGAGAGTGAACAATTTGTTATTCAATGCAGTTAATAATCACTAGAAGTTAAGTGTCCCCAACAAAGCAAGCCAAAAGTGACAGCGGCAAGGAACCAAAATCCCATCCATACAGCATGGAGAAGAAGAAAAAACCTTGGGAGAAAGCAGACTCAGTTGGGGCCAGCTCTCCTCTGACCGGACGCCCAGCACTTAACTTCCAGTTCAATTTTGAACACAGCTGTGTCAGATAGTGTAAATGACTTAGTATGTGTGTGTGTGCATCAGGATCTGGTGATCTGTCCACAGAGCGCATCTAGGTGTTCTAGTCTCTGATGAACATAATCTCTGGGTGCTGATCCACCATCTAGTCTGGATACAAACTGTGAAACAGATTAAGAAAGAAACAGGACTAATATTAGCGTAGATGCCATTCTTTTTACAATGTCACAAGTACATCGTATTTTAGGAGTAGTGTTCCCGGTTCCATCGAATCTAAGTAATGCAGCCTAAAAATCCTTTAACGGATTTGAATAATAAAAAGTGTGTTATGTATAGGCTAAGTAAAAAAGATGTGTCTTTAATCTAGATTTAAACTGGCAGAGTGTGTCTGCTTCCTGAACAGAGTTAGGAGATTGTTCCAGAGCTTGGTGCTAGATAGGAAAAGGATCTGGCGCCCGCAGTTTTGAGAACACAGCGGACAGGCAGGACTATAATGTGATAGGAGCTCGCTCAAGTATTAAGGAGCTAAACCATTCAGGGCTTTATATGTTATTAATAAGATTTTAAAATCTATCCGATGTTTGATAGGGAGCCAGTGTAGTGTTGACAGAACTGGGCTAATATGATCATACTTCCTAGTTCTAGTAAGGACTCTAGCTGCTGCGTTTTGGACTAGCTGAAGTTTGTTTATCAAGCATGAAGAACAACCACCCAATAAAGCATTACAATAATCTAACCTCGAGGTTATAAACGCATGAATTAATATTTCTGCATTAGAGGTTGAAAGCATAGGTCGTAATTTAGATATATTTTTAAGATGGAAAAACGCAGTTTTACAGATGCTAGAAACATGATTTTCGAAGGAAAGATTGCTGTCAAACAGCACACCTAGGTTCCTAACTGATGAAGAAGAATTAACAGAGCAGCCATCAAGTGATAGGCTGTGTTCTAGATTATTATATGTGGGTTTTTTAGGTCCAATTATTAGCACCTCTGTTTTTTCAGAATTTAGCATTAGGAAGTTACTCATCATCCAGTTTTTTATATCGACTATGCATTCTGTTAGATTCTCAATTTGGTGTGTATCACCAGGCTGCACTGAAATATAGAGCTGAGTATCATCAGCATAGCAGTGAAAGCTCACACCATGACTCCTGATAATATCTCCCAGAGGTAACATGTACAGGTTGAAAAGTAAAGTTCCTAGCACTGGAGCCTTGGGAACTCCATATTTCACTTTTTGAGCGATATGATACCTCCTCATTTAATGCTACAAACTGATAGCGGTCAGATAGATATGATTTAAACCATGCTAAGGCGCTTCCTCTAATGCCAACATAGTTTTCTAGTCTATCCAAGAGAATGTTGTGATCGATAGTATCGAATGCTGCGCTAAGATCTAATAGCACTAATAACGAGATAAAACCACAATCCAATGATAAAAGCAGGTCATTAGTAACTCTAATGAGAGCAGTCTTAGTACTATGGTACGGTCTAAAAACCTGATTGGAAATCCTCACAGACACCCATTTTTTCTAAAAAAGGAATACAGTTGTAGTTCTAGTAGTTCTAGTATCTTTGACAGAAAAGGGAGATTGTAGATTGGTCTGTAATTTACTAAGTCTTTGGGATCAAGATGTGGTTTCTTAATAAGAGGCTTAACTACAGCCAGTTTGAAGATTTTGGGAACATATCCTAATGACAATGATGAATTAATAATGTTCAAAATAGGATCTATGACTTCTGGAAGCAAATCTTTTAATAGTTTAGATGGAATAGGGTCTAACATACTTGTTGCTGGTTTAGATGATTTAACAAGTTTGTACAAGTCTTCTTCTCCTATAGTGGAGAAAGAGTGTAATTTTTCCTCAGGATCTAAAGCTCACTATCTCATGTGAAACTGTAGTTGTGGTGCATAGTTACAATTTTATCTCTGATGGTATCAATCTTAGAAGTAAGGAAATTCATGAACTCATTGCAGCTATACTCTTGGGAATATTAGCACCTGTTGACGTTTTATTTTTGTTAATTTAGTTACTGTACTGAATAAATACGGGGGTTGTGTTTGTTTTCTTCTAAAAGGTATGAAAAATAATCAGATCTTGCTATTTTTAATGCTTTTCTGTATGACAGGATACTCTCCCGCCAGGCAATACGAAATACTTCTAATTTAGTTTTTCTCCACCTGCGCTCCATTTTCGGGTTGCTCTCTTTAGGGTGCGTGTGTTGTCATTATACCATGGAGTCAGATTGTTTTCTTTTATCTTTTTTAAGTGCAAAGAAGCAACTGTATCTAAAGTGCTAGAAAAAAGAGAGTGCATAGTTTCTGTTATATCATCAAGTTTTTTGCGTTGTATTGGATGTGCTAAGGAATTAAGATAAGTCAGGAGGATTACTTAGAAAGCTTTCTTTTGTGGTGGAAGGTTCTACCATACTTGTAATAAGGTGCAGAGTTTACAGGTTTAACTATACAGAGTTCACACAAGATTAGATAGTGATCTGATATGTCATCACTTTGCTGCAGAACTTCAACCATTTTAACATCCATTCCATGTGACAGTATTAGATCTAGAGTATGACTTCGACAATGAGTAGGTCCAGAGACGTGTTGTCTAACCCCAACTGAGTTCAGAATGTCTAAGAAAGCTGATCCTAATGAGTCTTTTTCATTATCAACATGGATATTAAAATCGCCAACAATTAAGACTTTATCTGCAGCCAGTTCTAACTGTTAGAAAATCAGCAAATTCTTTAATGAAATCTGTGCTGTGCCCTGGTGGCCTGTATACAGTAGCCAGTACAAACATGACAGAAGATTTATCACTAGCACATGATTCTGTAGATAATGTTATATGCAGCACCAAAACTTCAAATGAGTTATACTTAAAGCCTGCCCTCTGAGAAGTACTAAGAATGTTGTTATAAACTGTAGCAACACCTCCCCTTTACCTTTTAAACATGGCTCATTTTTATAGCAATAATTTTGGGGGGTAGATTCATTTAGAGTAATATATTCATCTGGTTTTAGCCAGGTTTCTGTCAAACAAAGCAAATCTAGGTTCTGATCTTTGATCTTTGATTCACCTGTTTGTCTCACCTAAAAGAGCAATATCTGTGCACGGTCGTTTTGCATCTTTTTAAAGATGCCGTTTTGTCATTACCTGATCTCGAATGACGGCACTGTCATTCAGGACATTCCCCAAATGAGAGAGTGGCTGTTGTAGGCCAACAGTTAAGGCTTTGGCACGGACACGGTGGCACACAGCTGGCCTTGGCCTCTAGGCAAGTATGGGACTCAGAGGACAAATAACAAAGTCAGGGAAGACAAAGAACAAGTACTGCTGGTTGTGCTATACTGGCCCACCCGGACCTGGTTTTCAGAACTAACTAATCTAACTAATCCGACTGCTGTTAGTACTCGTTAGCCGATCAGCTTATCACTTTAGTTCCCACCCGCATTTACATACCTATTATTGGCTTCTTTTCCGCTCCTTTTCATTTCTCTTTCATTCGCTCTTTTTTTACAAGCTCGTAAAACAAGAGTGGTAAGTGAATCTTCTAGAAACATGCATCCAAACTTTAATTGAGGACAGTAAGAATGTGAGGGCTGTAGATACTGCTTTGGATACAACTAGTACAGTGAATCATGTACATTGTTCAGTTCCAGTTTTATAGCCCGTGCAGCAGAGCAGCTGGGTGACAGTGAGGTGCACTAGTCGTGGGACAAAACACCACTCTTCCGTTCTGATTAGAACATCAAAAAGGTTCTCCCCACTCCCCAGAAACCTGATGAAAGTGCTCTAGTAAGTGGCGATTCTATTGTACGGAATGTGAAAATAGAGACACCAGCTACTATAGTCCAATGTTTACGGGGAGCCAGTGAGTCTGACATATTGTCAAATTTAAAAGTTCTGGCTAATGCTAAACGTAAATTCTGTAAAATTGTTATTCACATTGGCGCTAATAATGTTCTACTTCGCCAGTCGGAGATCACTAAAAATAATATTAGAGTGTGTGTGAATTTGTAAGTATGATGTCAGACAATGTAATATGTCTGCCAGTTTAAATCTAGATTAAAGACACATGTTTTTAACTTAGCCTACACATAACACCCCAACATACTTTTTATTATTCAAATCCGTTAAAGGATTTTTAGGCTGCATTACTTAGATTTGCTGGAACCGGGAACACTACTAACTTGTAGTGATTATCGTTGAATTGATTACAGAGACCGTCTCTGCATTTAATAATAACAAATTGGTCACTGTCGTCATTATACATCCCTGTCATTGTACTCTTCTACCTTATACTGTACAGTGCTTTGATGCAATCTGTGTTGTTAAAAGTGCTATATAAATAAAAATAATTGATTGAATATACTCTGGTCCCTCCCTGCTTACCGGGTGATGAGATTTACAGCAGACTGCTGGGTCTCAATGGCTGGATGTCTATTTGGTGCCCGCAGAACAACATAGGTTTTATAGACAATTGGATGAGTTTATGGGCAGACTGACCTGTTGAAAAGAAATGGTTATCATCCCTCCTAAGGTGGTGCTGCTTTTCTATCTAGACATATGGCATATAGTCTTAGAGCTCCAACTTGACCAACTAGTGCCCAGATCAGGAAGCAGACAAACTGGCTAAACCGACTGTCTGCTAGCTGCCTCACATCACAGGAGGCAGTAATTCTCAACACATAGAGACTCTTTCACCTAGATATCACACTATAGAGACTGTGTCTGTTCCCCGAATTAGAATTCTGCAGCAAAGTGATAATATTTCAGATCACTATCTAGTCTTGTGTGAACTCTGCATAGCTAAACCTGTACACTCTGCACCTTATTAAGTATGGTAGAACCATCAATGGTATCTGCGAGATTTCCAATCAGGATTTAGACCGCACCATAGTACTGCTCTCATTAGAATTACTAATGACCAGCTTCTATCATCGGATTGTGGTTTTATCTCGTTATTAGTGCTATTAGATCTTAGCACAGCATTCGATACTACTGATCACAACATTCTTTTGGATAGACTAGAAAACTATGTTGGCATTAGAGGAAGCACCTTAGGATGGTTCAAATCATATCTATCTGATCACTATAAGTTTGTAGCATTAAATGCGGAGGTATCACACTGATCACAATTGAAATATGGAGTTCCTCAAGGCTCAGTGCTAGGACCGTTACTTTTCAACCTATACCCTATTTATATATATGTTACCTCTGGGAGATATTATCAGGAGACATGGTGTTAGCTTTCACTGCTATGCTGATGATACTCAGCTCTATATTTAAGCACAACCTGATGATACACAACAAATTGAGAATCTAACACAATGCGAAGTTGATATAAAAACTGTATGAGTAACTTCTTAATGCTAAATTCTGAAAAAACTGAGGTGCTAATAATTGGACATAAAAACCCCACATATAATAATCTAGCACACAGTCTAATACTTGATGGCTGCTCTCTTAATTCTCCATCATCAGTTAGGAACCTAGGTGTGCTGCTTGACAGCAATCTTTCCTTCGAAAACCATGTTTCCAGCATCTGTAAAAGTGAGTTTTTCCATCTTAAAAATATATCTAAATTACAACCTATGCTTTCAACAACTAAAGCAGAAATATTAATTCATGCGTTTATGACCTCTAGGTTAGATTATAGTAATGGTTTATTGGATGGTTGCTCTCCACGCTTAATAAACAAACTTCAGCTAGTCCAAAACGCAGCAGCTAGAGTCCTTACTAGAACTAGGAAGTATGATCACATTAGCCTGGTTCTGTTAACACTGTACTGGCTCCCTATCAAACATCGGATAGATTTTAAAATCTTATTAATTACCTATAAAGCCCTGAATGGTTTAGCTCGTCAATACTTCAGCAAGCTCTTATCACATTGTCACCAAGCCAGCAGAGGGAGCCCTTACCTCTGGGTGATCTGCGATCACTCCCTCTGCTGCTACTTCCTGTTTGAAAGACTATAAATACTGTAGTTTAATTGTCTGATTGTTGTTCCTAGTTTTCCTTGTGTTTCCTGAGTCATAGATTCTTTGGTTTTGACCCTGCCTGTCTTTTGATACTTTGATTGTTTGCCGCCTGACCCGATCGCTGCCTGTTTTTTGGTTTCTGTTGTTGCCTTGCCTCTTATACTCCTGTTTGCTGTGTTTCACGCCTGCCTGCTTTGACCATGCCTCATTCAATAAAAGCCAGCGAATGGATCCTCAGACCCCTCAATCGTGACAGAATACAACCTCACACCAGGATCCAGCCGCTTTTCACCTGATCCATGGCAACGTAAGCGCCTTGCAATATCTCTACTAACCCTCAAGCAGGGCACCCGAACACTTGAGGACTATACCCGATAATATCTGGACCTGGCTTACCTCTCAGACCTACCAGACTGTTTGTTGATCAAGTTTTTTCATGAGGGAATAAATCAGCCACTCAAAACACAACTTGTTCGAGAGGGTCCACGTAAGTCACTTGCACAGTTTGTAGAGTTTGCTTTAGGAGAAAGAGGACACTGCATCGACTTCTGTAATGGCCGCCTTCCCAGAGCCACTGCCCAAAATGGTCGTCTTCCCTGAGCCGCTTCCCAAGATGGCCGCCTTTCCTGAGCCGCTGCCCAAGATGGCCGCCTTTCCTGAGCCGCTGCCCAAGATGGCCGCCTTTCCTGAGCCGCTGCCCAAGATGGCCGCCTTCCCTGCGCCGCTTCCCAAGATGGCCGCCTTTCCTGCGCCGCTTCCCAAGATGGCCGCCTTCCCTGCGCCGCTTCCCAAGATGGCCGCCTTTCCTGCGCCGCTTCCCAAGATGGCCGCCTTCCCTGCGCCGCTTCCCAAGATGGCCGCCTGCCCTGCGCCGCTGCACAAGATGGCCGCCTGCCTTGATCCACTGCACAAGTGCCCGCGCCTCGAGTGCCCCCTCCAGTGCCCGCGCCTCGAGCACCCTCCAGTGCCCGCGCCTTGTGCACGGCACAAGTTTTCCCACCCTCCCACCCTTGCCACACACTGTCGATGGATCCCAGCAGCCCCTGTACTCATCTTCAGCTCACCATCTGGTGCTCGCCACGGGTCTGCCAGTCTCCCATCGCCGTCGTGGTGAAGGATCTCTACGCCCGGCGGCTTCCCTAGGCTCCTAGCTCCTCCTCTCCACCGTGGTCCGTCAGTCCACCAGCTCCACAAGGCTCCTTCATCCCCGGCTCCGCCTTGGTTGGTAAGTCGCCGACCATCCGTCGCCTCAGGATTCTCTCTCCTCCGGCCGCCTCGTCCCTCCATCCTCTGGCTCTGTCAGGCTCCTCCTTCCTCCGGCTTAACCTCAGTCCTCTGTCGCTCTGGCTCCGTCGTGTCCTTCTCGTCCCCCGTCTCCCCATCGGTCACCTGCGGCATCGCCTTGCCTTTGTTCAATAAAAGCCAGCGAATGGATCCGCACGCCTCAGACCCCTCAATCAGTATAATTATAGTCCTGCATGTCCACTGCGTTCTCAAAACTCCAACTTAAGACAAAAACAGGCCAGTTGGATAGGCATGGATCCAGCAGCTATTCAATTGGGCACTGGTCAGGTATGGATACCACTTCAATGTTGCTTGCACTCAAACAGGGTACACAGAGAATTTTTAGCCTTTGCCAACCATTCAGGTCTTCCTGACATGATTTTGATTGAGTTTTTTTGCGATAACATTAACCAGCCTCTGCAATCTTAGCTGAGATGCGAGGGTCTCAACTGAGATTCTTTTTTTTAAAACATTAACAACACTGTTGCCATTATCATTTATTTCACATGCAATAACATTCTCATTGTAAAATAATATATGAGGATAAAATTAATACTCGATCATACTAACTGATTTGGAAAAACAAACAGAAATAGCATGTGCATAATAATGCTACTTATGACTTTTGTGGTCCAGGGTCTCATATATTCTAAAAGAAATGTGGAATAGGTGACTTTTTTGCTTGCTGGTGACACTTTGCTTATCTTTTCCTTAGCATGTACTATATTGTAGAATTTTTTGAAGAATCATTGGTTACAATTTGTAAGCAGAGTGCTGGGCATTTGAAAATAATGAGGTATAACCTATTACAAAAAATTACAAAATTATCAGTTCATTAAAAAAAAAAAAATAAAAAAAAATAAAACTTCTGTCATCATTTACTCATCGTGTCTAAACCTGTATGAGTTTCTTGTTTTGATGAGCACAGAATATAATATTTTAAAGAATGTTGGTAAAAAAAAAAAAACACACTCTGGGAGTCAATAGGGACCAGAAATTGTTACCAACATTGCTCAAAGAATCATCTTTTGTATTCAGCAAAACAAGGAAACTCACACTGGTTTGTAACGACTTGAAGGAGAGAAAACTGCCTACCAGCCTCAAATCAAACCCCTCTAAACCCTTTCCTCACCACAAGGCAACTACTGTGAGAAAAAGACCAGACAAAAGGTATAATATTTTTACAATACTCTCTTCTATTAGGTGTAATGGAAATTTTTGAGATTTACTAACCACATACATTACATACAGCACTGAATTAATTAACTTCACTTAATTGTAATTTAATATTTATATATCACATGTTTTCTAAACCACTTAATTTTAATCTAATCATCAGTCTAGTCTGAAATATAGAATAAAATGATTATGATATAGAGTAAAAGTAAAGGAACTTCTATACGTGACTGCAGAGAAGAAAACAACATCTCTGAGTTGGTCTGAAAATAACCGGACATCCTGGTGTAAGATAGGGTGATGTGTTCTAACTATTTTCATTGGTCAGATGGGGATTTTTGTCACCTTGAAATGTAAACTTTTAGATTATTATTTTTATTATGGTTTTTGCAAACAAGAGAAACCCTTCATAACAAGAAAAACATTGGTGCAATATGTAAAATGAAGCACAAAAATAAGACAAAAAGGAAGAATGGCGGTGTAAAAGACCAGCATATCCTATATATATATATATATATATATATATATATATATATATATATATATATATATATATATATATATATATATATATATAAGAAAAAAACATCATTAGTCCTTGTAGCTTAAAAGAAAAGTAAACATTGGTTCCCACATTTTGTCAAATTTTTCAGCATTCCCAGAGATAGAATATCAGATTCTTTCAAGATGTAGAGTAGAAGTAAGTCCAGTTAACCAGTCAGAGAAGAGAGGCCTGACATTTTTCTTCCAAAAAGCAAAATAATTTTCTTAGCTACAATCATACCATATTGGATAGGTGACTGTACCTTTGGACTGAGCGACTCAAGCAAATCTGACCAACCAAAAATTGCTATCATTGGGTCAGGGAGTAAAACACAGTTATAGACTTTGGCAAAAAAATGAAATATTTCTACCCAAAAACTCTGAATTTTAACACAGAACCAGAAAACATGTGCCAGTGTACCCTCAGCAACTTTACACTTATCACAGATGGGAGAAACAGAAGGATAGAATTTGCTGAGCTTTGTTTTAGAATAGTGAAGTCTGTGTAAAACCTTGTATTGAATAAGTTGATGCCTCTGAATTTATAGAACATGAATAAACAGAAAAGACATTTATCCCAATCAAACTCTGTAATTTGAATTCCTAGGTCTTCTTCCCAAGCATCTTTCAAATGAAAGGAGGAAAAGTTAATTACATCTTTAAAAGCATTAATAAACGAAGAGGTTAAACCCTTAGCATCTGGGGAATTTGAAAATGAATAAAAATTTTGTTTATTAAAGGCAAAACTACAAAATCAGAAAAATTTAAACTAACATAATTCGGACCTGAAGATATCTGAAAAAATTAGAAGGAGGAAGATTGAATCTCTCACTGAGCTGTGAGAAAGAGGCAAAATAATTACTAATGTAATTACTTTAACACTGAGAATTCCTTTATCTTGCCATTCCTTAAAAACTTTATCTGTAAGAGAGGGTTTAAATGCATGATTGTAACAGATAGGTAACAGATAGTCTGGTAAGTTAGTCACCTTTCTAATTTAATACCAGATTCTAATTGAGTTATTAAGGATTTAATTATTTTTGGGAATCTCTTTATTAGACAGGGAGCTGAAAAAGCAAAGCAGAAAGAGAAGAATGGAAGGAACTTTGTTCTATTGCTAACCGGGGTGTCTGCTCGAACAATGCCTGGAAAAAAATCCTGCCAATACATTAATGCTCTGCAGTTCGCTGCCCAGTAATACTTGCGAAAATTAGACAAACCCAAACCGCCCAAATGCTTAGGTTTCTGCAAATTAATCTTAGATATACGAGCATTTTTAAAACACCATATGAAAGGCATAATAATGGAGTCAAGAGTTTTAAAAATGATTTGGGCAGAAAACGGGTACATTTTGAAAAGATATAAGAATCTTGGAAGGCTCACCATTTTAACTGCATTGATATGGCCGATCATTGCTATGGGGAGTGATCTCCATTTTTCTATATCCTGCTTCAAGCTGTCTAATAGCGTGAGAAAATTTTATTTAACTAAATCCTTTGGATTCTTTGGGACAGCTACACCAAGATATTTTAACATATCTGAGCTAATTTAAATGGTATACTTTGCATGAAGACTGGATCTAAATTCTTGCCAATGGGCATAAATTCGCTTTTTGCCAATTAACAGAATAACCTGAAAAGTTACTAAATTAATTTAATAGGTCCAACAAAGGTGGAACAGATTGCTCTGGATCTGAAAGGTATAAAAGATATGATATGATTTACCTGACCTATGCTTAAGGGCGGAATCTGTGGATGATTTCTGATAGCAATTGCTAAAGGTTCTATGGCAATAGCAAACAGCAGGGGTGAAAGTGGACGATCTATCAAGGTTAGTTAAAACAGATGCACATGGATGATGATACAACATACTGACCCAAGAGGAAAACCTATCTCTAACTTAAATTCTTTAATAGTAGTTAGAATATATTTCCACTCAACTTGATCAAAAGCCTTTTCAGCATCTAATTCAATAACTGCCAATTTAGAAAGAGATTTTGCTTGGAATAGATTATATTTAGAAAACGTTTAACATTGAAAAGTAGAATCTATTAGGGACAAAGCCAACCTGGTCAGGATGAATAATAGTTGAAATACATTTGTTTAATCTAGTTGCTAAAATTTTGGTGAACACTTTTAAATCAGTATTTAGAAGTGTGATTGGACAATAAGAGGACACATTTGTCTCATCCTTGCCTTTCTTAAGAAGTAAAGAAATGTTGGCACAGTAGAGAGAAGAAGGAAATTCCTGTTTGTAAAAAGAATGACTAAACATGCTTAACATAGGGGGTGCAATTTTACCAGCATATTTCTTATAAAATTCAATACAAAAGCCATCAGGCCAGGGGCCTTCCCATTGGGAAAGGCATTAAACGCATCCAGTATCTCTTGAAGAGTAATGTCAGCATTTAGCATTTCCTGATCAGCCTCAATCAGTTTTGGAAGGGGAAGTAAATGAAGAAAGTCTGCAATAGTTTGTGAAGACACAGAGGTCTTGGACTTGTATAAATCTGCATAAAATTCCATAAAGCGATTATTAATGTCTTTTGGATTAGTCAAAATGTTACCATCTTTATCTGCAATATGATGAATTGATCTGCTAGCATATGAACCCCTTAATTGTTGAGCTAATAGTTTATCTGTTTTATCCCCAATCTCAAAATGTCTTTGTTTAATTTTTAACAAAGTCTTATTCACCTGATCCAAAGTAATCTTATTATATTCATATTTAAGTGGCATAATATCATTTAAAACACTCGAGTCCGCAGTATCCCTATATAATTTCTCCAATTGGCTAAGACAAGCATCTATCTCCAATAAGCGTTTTTGTCTAAGTTTCTTTGCTGTTGACTTGTAAGAAATTATATGTCCTCTCATTACTACCTAAGTTTCCCATAACACAGAGTCAGAAACATCACCTTTATCGTTAAACTCAATAAATTCTGTCAAACAATCTGAAATATGCTGGGAAAAATTCACATTTGAAAGGAGGTAAGTGTTAAGTCTCCAATTGTAACTTGGCTTTGCCTGAGCAAAGTCAAAGGTTACTTTAACGGCAGAATGATCAGAGATCAGAATGTTGTGGTATTTAGATGCGGAGACATTAGGTATTAATTTAGAATCTATAAAGAAATAATCTATTCTAGAATATGATTTATGGACATGAGAAAAAAGAGAATTGCTTATCAACAGGGTGGTGTAGCCTCCAAATGTCAACAGTGTTCAATGACTCGGTAAGATGTTTAATGACTAAAGTGCAATTAAGGAGGGGGTCAGAACGAACAGGAAATTTATCCAGAAAATGTAAACTTTTGATCTATAAAAACTGAGCCTCATTTTTTTGCCTCATTCACACCATGACATGGCAAATATCATAAGCTTTCATTCAACACCAAATGTCACATATCTAGCGCTCATCTATTCATTAGATTATGCATAGATTAAAATGGCAGTTTTCATGGACACATCAAAACATAAAAGAAGATTATAGGAGATTATTTGCAACTCTACATATATTTGCTCTAAATAAAAATGGGCTAATATGGTCAACGTTCTTAATTCTGAAAATGACTCTAGCTGCTGTGTTTGGACCAGCTGAAGTAATAATAAAGAATTACAATAATCTAACTCAAGGTCATAAATGCATGAATGAACATTTCTGCATTTGACGTCGAGAGCATAGGTTGTAATTTAAATATATTTTTGAGATGGAAAAACACAGATGCTAGAAACATGGTTTTCAAAGGAAAGATTGGTATCAAACAGCACACCTAGGTTTCTAACTGATGAAGAAGACTTAACAGAGCAGCCATCAAGTGATACCTCTTCATTTACTGCTACATACTGAAGACGGTCAGATAAATATGATCTGAACCATGCTAAGGCGCTTCCACTAATGCCAACATAGTTTTCTAGTCTTTTCTGAAAGAAAGTTGTTATTGATAGTGTCAAATGCTAAGCTCTAATAGCACAGGATAATAATGGGATACAACCACAATCAGTTGATAGTAGCAGGTCATTTGTAACTCTAATCAGAGCAGTCTCAGTACTATGGTACAGACTAATTCCTGATTGGAAACCCTCACAGATTTTTTCTAAGAATGAATGTAGCTGTGAGGATACTACATTTTCTAGTATCTTTGAAAGAATTTAGATGGAATAAGGTCTAACATACATGATGCTGGTTTAGATGATTTAACAAGTTTGTAGAATTCTTTCTCTCCTATAATAGAGAATGAGTGAATTTTTCTAATGTGATACTGTAGCTGACGACTGCATAGTTACAATTTTATCTCTGATAGTATCAATCTTGGAAGTGAAGTAGTTCATTCAGTCATTAATACTGTATTCTTGGGGAATGTCACCACCTGTTGACCTTTTATTTTTCATTAATTTAGTCACTGTATTGAAAAAATATGGGGGGTTGTGTTTGTTTTCTTCTAAAAGAGACAAAAAAAAAATCAGATGTAGCAGTTTTTAATGCTTTTCTAGGATACTTTCCTGACAGGCGATACAAAATACTTCTATTTTTTCCACCTTTGCTCCATTTTCCGGGCTGTGCTCTTCATCGTGCTAGTGTTCTCATTATATCACAGAGACAGATTGTTTTCTTTAACTAGAAAAAAGAGAGTGCATAGTTTCTGTTACATCATCAAGTTTTTCTGCTGTATTGGATGAGCTAAGGAAATTAGATAAATCGGGGAGATTACTTACAAAGCACTATTTTGTGGTGGAAGTGATGGCTCCACCATACTAAGATGTGACATCATTAACATCAATTCCCTGTGACAGCATTAAATCTAGAGTATGATTTCGACAATGAGTAGGTCCTGACACGTGCTGTCTAACCTAATGAAGTAAAGAATGTCTAAGAATTCTGACCCTAATGCATCTTTTTCATTATCAAAATGGATATTTAAATTGCCAACAATTAAGACTTTATCTGCAGCCCGTACTAACTCAGTTAGAAAATCAGCAAATTATTTAATTAAATCTATGTGGTTCCCTGGTGGCCTGTATACAATAGCCAGTACAACCATGACAGAGGATTTATTACTAGCACATGTTTTTTTAGATAATGGCATATGCAACATCATGACTTCAAATGAGTTATACTTAAAGCCTGCCTTCTGAGGAATACTGAGAATAATGTTATTAATTGTAGCAACACCTCCCCCTTTACCTTTTAGAAGTGGCTCATTTTTATAGCAGTGATTTTGGGGGGTAGACTCATTTAAAATAATGTATTCATCTGGCTTTAGCCAGGTTTCTGTCAAACAGAGCAAATCTAGGTTCTGATCATTGATCAAATTCTTTATATAAAGTGCTTTTTGCAGAAAAGGATACTCAGCAAGCCAAGTTTTATCATTTGCTTTTATTATATATATTATAAAGCTTTATTTGTTAAATAATTAAATTGTTGCTTTTAATTTGGTTTGGACGTTTTTTCTAATTCGGAGAACAGACATAGTCTCTACAGTATGATATCTAGGTGAAAGAGAGAATTGGGTGTGCTGAAAAATTAACTGCCTTCTGTGATGTAAGGCGGTTAGCAGATGGTCAGTTTAGCTCTGTCTGTCTTCTTCCTGACCTGGGCCCTAGTTAGTCAAACACGAGCTCTAAGACTATGTCTCATATTTCTAGAGAGAAGAGCAGCACCACCCCAGGAGGGATGAAGACCATCTGTTTTCAACAGGTTAGCTCTGCCCCAAAAACTCGTCCAATTGTCTATGAAAACATCCAAAGCAGTATATATAGCCCTCGTATTCTTAAGTTTGGATGCATGTCTCTAATTCTAAAACTTCTCTGTCAGCCTAGCTATTTCCTGCATTGATCACATTTAAACCCTAATTGCAGACATAGAGAGAGAGATACATTATTATTAAGAACTGATCTTGTATTTTCTATCTGATTTAAAGTAGGATAAGTAGTATAATATACTGATAATATTACGGTTTATGAAACAAATACCCCTGGAGGGCAATAGGAAAAACTTAGGCCTAACCATTACGATTAGATGGAAAACAAATTCGAACAATTGAACAAATTGAAAAAATGCAATCCTGGAAATTGTGGCTTTCGCTTTAAACATGACTTAAATAAATAAACCACATTTGTTTTGAGACATGCATGAAGAAAATAGCGTTCCCACACCATCTTCAACTGGTGTGCAACTTTGTTTTCTAAATGGAATAGGTGTACAATATTCAATACATTATTTTCTACTCTATTTGCACCCTTCACTATTTACACTATGCAACAGAGAAACAATAAAGATCAGGGGTTGTGTTTGGTGACTGCTTTGTGCACAGATCGGAAAAAGTACATCACAATCTTGATTATTGATGAGATTATTATAAGATTATTATAGATCTATTATATAGATTATTATAAGAATACTATACAGTATTTTTTCCTGCAAACACTCAGAGGCATGTTTGCCCAAACTCTGAGAATAATCATCATCTAAAAACATGTGATGAAAACGTATAGAACAGCATCAGTTAGCATGCCATCATCATTAAAATTTTAACATTAGTTTTGAAGAGAGGATTTCAGTATTATTATACTGATTCATTTTTGTACAAACATATTTCCTGTATAAACAATTGTGTTTGTTAATGTAACAGAGGTCACCCCTTCAGATAAACATCACTGAATCAGGTTCATGTAGATAAATCCCAAGATTTATTGATTGCGTCACAAAGGTTTTAAATCACAAGGGGACATTTAACGCATACATTTATCCAGCAGGAGTTCAGTATCAAACCATGCAAAAACAAAAAAAAATCACACAAAACCCTCGTAAGCCGGCAACAGAGCTCGCCACGGTGGAGACAGCCGATTGCAAGGAGAGCGCGGGGTGGAGCTCTGCCCACTGCACCACGGCTGAGGGTGAGCTCTTTATCCACCTGGGGCTGCTGTATCCCCAAAACTCCGGCGCCACGTGCGCTCCCTCCAGTGCCCGCCGTGCGCTCCCTCCAGAGCACATTTTCCCACCTCCCGCCCTTTCCATACACCATTGATAGATCCCAGCAGCCCCTGCGCCTCACCTCAGCTCACCATCTGGAGCTCGCCACGGGTCTGCTGGTCTCCATCGCTGTCATGGGTGGAGGATCCCTCGCCTCACCGTCCCACCTCCGAGTCCCGGACTCCTCCTCAGCTCGTAGACCCGTCGGCTCCCCCTGGGCTCCTAGCTCCCTCCTCTCCAGCATGGTCCGTCAGTCCACCAGCTCCACTAGGCTCCATCGTCCCTCCGGCTCCGCCTTGGTCTGTCATCGACCATCCGTCTCCTCGGGATTCCTCTCCTCCCGGCCGCCTCGCGTCCCTCCATCCCACACCGGCTCAGTCAGGCTCCTCCTTCCCTCGGCTTCACCTCAGTCCTCCGTCGCTCTGGCTCCGCCGCGTCCTTCCCATCCCCCGTCTCCGTGTCAGTTGCCGTCAGTTAATGTCACGTCTCTGGACTTTTGTTATTGTTTCTGTCTCGTGCCATGTGCTCTCTGTGCCCTGCCTTCCCTCCATGTTAATTGTATCATCGTCTTCAGCTGTGTCTTGTTAATTTAGTCATTCACCTGGTGTATCTAAGTCCTGTGTTTTCAGTTCTGTTTGTCCGATCTCGTCTTTATGTACGTGTGGTTTTGTTCTGCCTGCCTGCCTTTTATATTGTTTATTTCATCCCTGATTGGATTAAATCTCCTTATTTTCATTTATACTCGTTGTTTGCTCTCGTGCTACCACACACCCTGACACCGCTCTTGGAATATAAGCAATGGGGAAAACAAACAAAAATACAAAAAAAAGAAAACTAATTTGGAACGGCCTTTGTTCGGAAAACAGATTAATTTGGCCCAATTAACAGATTAAATACCCGGGCGGACTAGAAAAAAAAACAAAACTAAACATTCAAACCAAAAAATAAACTCAGTAAGTAAAGAGCAACAAATGGGCTCCGTAGAGCTGAAACACATAATACAATACTTTATTATTTAGATTTAGACAACCATCATCTATTAAAACATTAAGTACTTCAAACAAACTCCTACCCTTGTCGGGAATCCAAAACGGCATATACAAATCCCTCATCTATGAGCCGTAAGTTTCTTAAAGCACTGAAAAATACACATTAAGATGCCTTTATTCTTGCTAAAACACATGATTCTTAACTGTAATCACATTACATGTCAACTAACATGTCAACACAGTCTCCTACAAAATCTGGCACCAGTGGGCAAAACAGAACAAAGTAAGCCCGTTAGATGCTTAAGACTGAAGGAAGTACCCTAAGATTTAATAACAAACGTAAATGTAATGTAAAAAATGTGAACCGTCATCAGCTATTTTGAACAAGAGGTTTAAATCTAGTGACGTAAGGCAGAAAGTAATTTATAATTCAAAGTTTACAAGCATATAACCTAATGATCACGAGTGGGTTTTGTCTGTATTTCTTAGTGGTTTGAGTGCCTTTGGTATCTTGAGATACACAGGGGTTTTGTTCTTACAAAGAAAAATAATTAAAAGAAAAACTTTGTGTTGACCATTTGTCTTATTTATATAGAGATGAATAATTGCTCAAAAAGTAATTCCAATTTAGTCAAACACTACAGAGTGGTGAGTAATTTTCTGAACTTTAATTGATTTCTATAACCACTGAATGTCTCTCAGAAATGAGACATCAACTAAAGGCCTATGGGTAAGCATGGGACGATAAGGTTTATCCGATAATTATTGTACATGTGAGTCAAAATAACAATAATCTAAGAAATTTTACTAAACAGTTGAAATCTAAAATCTAAAATCTTCATTCTTATGCATTTAAAGCATTAGACAAGCACTTAAAAAGATCAGGAAACCACAATACTCATGCAAAATTTTAAATAAAACATGATGAATGAATGTAAACATCAGTTAAGATGTTTCACCCAGACCCCTACATTGGACCTTGAAAAATAAGAACAAATAATTTTAAGAACTTTAAACATTACTATTGTATATTTAACTGCAATCAGAAAGAGCTCATCACTTGACAATTATAGCACTTTATAGAGAGGACTATTCTTTGTAGTGTAGACAGTGAAATTTAAACATATATTTTCCTTATGTCTACAGATCATCTTGTGGACCCATCTCTTATACTACTCAGCAAAAGCTCACTGGTTGTATAGTGAAGAGAATTTCTCATCAGAAGTGTTAGTTTGTTCAGCCTGATCGAGTCTGGCTAGGAGAGCCTGTAAAGACTGTGCTATATTTTAGTGTATTAAATCAAAAGTCAGATTACAATGCTCAACTCTTGTAATGCATTTTCTTTTGTATTAGCCTTCAGATTCAGATAATGATGTTGTATGTACAGGTAAGGTGTTTCTTTTGATATCCTAAATAAATTACTAAATAAATAAAATAATTGATTTCACTATACTGTATATTAGTAAATGATTTGTATTTTATTAAGTATGTGATTTTTTCATTATTTTTCGCATTGTTTTGTTTTTGTTCATTTTTCAAAACCAAAATATTTAATTGATGGAGCAAACTTTATGATTTCCAGAGGAAAGTGAGACAGACCTTTCCAGGCAGTGAGATCCAGCCAGAACAATCCTGTTCGCATCAATCTGCTTCAAATGAGCTCCTCTGATTCTTTGATTGCAGCTAATGTTACAGCTGTTTCTGAATGTTCCACATCTAGTTCTTGTTCTATATAAAGCGTTACTCCGACAGTTAAAGACTTGGGTGTGATATTGACAGCAACCTGTCCTTCGAACACCATATCACTCATGCTACAAAATCTGCCTACTTTCATCTTAGAAATATTGCAAAACTCAGACACATGCTCTCTCTCAGATGCAGAAAAGCTAGTTCATGCGTTCATGACATCTAGACTTGGACTGGATTACTGTAATGCCCTGCTCGCTGGTTGTCCAGCATCTTCAATAAACAAACTTCAGTTAGTGCAGAACGCAGCCGCTCGAGTTCTTACCAGGACAAGGAAATATGATCATATAACCCCAGTTTCATCCTCCCTGCACTGGCTGCCTGTTCATTTCGAATTGATTATAAAGTACTGTTACTGACCTACAAGGCTCTAAATGGTTTAGCCCCATTTATCTGACCAGCCTTCTGTCAAGCTACAACCCGTCCACGCTCTTAAGATCTCAAAACTCAGGGCTCCTGGTAGTTCCTCGTATAGCAAAGTCTACTAAAGGTGGTCGAGAGCGTTTTCACATTTAGCACCCAAACTCTGGAATAACCTTCCTGCTAATGTTCGGGGGATCAGACACACTCTCTCAGTTTAAGTCTAAGCTAAAGACATATCTTTTAGCAAAGCATACTCGTAAAGATTAACATAAACCTATGCTACAGTACATCGTGATTCCCAATAGTATGAATGGCCGCTCGCTAATTATCCTTTTGTCTCCACCTCGGGATGTACATCCCGAGGCATCTAGTTACCGAGCCTCTCCAGTGGACCCAGTGGGAGATGACCTTCCTGCGATGACGCCGAGGAAAACTCAACCTTCTGTCTGGACTAATTCTATCTTGAACTTTCTGCATTGTAATTCATCCTGCTGTTTTGTAATGCAACCTGCTGTATAGTGATTTGCTTTTGTCTGTGGAATGATTTGCTTTTGTTATGTAATAATTTGCTTTTGTGAAGCTGCTTTGGAACAATAGCCATTGTAAAAAGCGCTATACAAATAAACTTGAATTGAATTTAATTGAATTGAATTGTTCTCAAATAACCCTGAATGCATTCCTTAACAGATTCAGGTGTATTTGATCATGTTGATACTGAAATCTATGCGATGTTCTACAGGAGCAGATTTGGAGACACCCAGCTCTACATTGCTACATTGCTCTACAAATGTATATAATTTAAGATGATTAACAGGTTTTACAGATGGCAAATGTGAATTGCATTATTTTGTGACACTAAAAACTGTGTTTGTATTACCTGAAAATGATTTGCTTGTTCCATTACAAGACATTGTTGGACATCTGCGTTAAAAGGTAGTAATGTTTTGATGGTTTTTTCCATTTATTTTTCCATTTGGATGGCTCAGCTGACCGCACCACCTTCTGAAGAGCTCGCCTGTCCTGCATGGTGCTGTTTCCAAACCAGGAGGTGATGTTTCCCGTCAGGACACTCTCGATGGTGCAGTTGTAAAGTTCCTGAAGTCCCTTAAGCGCCTCAGATGGTATAGACGCTGCCGGGCCTTCTTCACCAGGGTGTTGATGTGACAGGACCAAGACAGGTCCTGCGTGATGTGAACACCCAGGTACCGTCGAAACTGTCCACTCTCTCCACTGGGGTCCGTCGATCATGATGGGATGGTAAGAGCGCACCTGCTTCGTGCTGAAGTCCACTATTAACTCCTTTGTTTTGCTGACGTTCTGGGAGAGAAGATTGTTCTCCTGACACCATCTCTCCAGGTTGTTGATCTCCTGAAGGTAGGCCATCTCATCGTTGTTGGAGATCAGGCCCACCACGACAGTGTCGTCAGCAAATTTAATGATGGTGGTGGAGTTTGTAGGCCACACAGTCATGTGTGTACAGCGAGTACAGCAGGGGCCTCAGAACACAACCCTGAGGGGCTCCAGTGCTGAGAGTGAGGGAGGATGAGTGTGTTTTCCCATTTAGCTCGTCTGCCAGAGAAGCATCCGCGCTCTCCACTCTGGAGGTTGGCGTTTTATAGTCCGTGATGTTTCTCAGTCCCTGCCAGAAGGCTCCACAGTTTCTGTGTTGAAACTGTGACTCTAGTTTCCTCCCGTAGCGCCTCTTTTGCCACCTTTACTCTGCGCCTGCACGCTGTACGACGCAGCCTTGTATTCAGACATATCGGTGGTGACCAATCCCCGTGTTATAGGCTACGGAGCGGGGATCTCAGAGAGTCGCGGATAGTTTTGTCTACCCACGGCTTCTGGTTGGGGAAACGCCCTGATGACGGTTTTCTACCGTGTCATCCGCTAGTTTCCCGATGAATCCCACCACCGCCCGCGGAACTTCGTTGACGCCCTCGGAGCTACACCTGAACATGGCCTGAACAGTCTGGCGTCATCCAAAGCGTCCTGCAGAGCGCCACCAATGGTCAGTCCAGCGTGACACCTCCTCTGTACCGGGGCTTCCTGTTTCAGCCTCTGTTTGTAAACAGGTGCGAGGAAAATGGCGTGCATAGTCCGATTTACCAAACGGTGGGCATGATTTTTTGCCTTGTAGCTCTCTCTGAAGGGTGTGTAACAGTGATCCAGTGTCCTTTCGCCCCTGGTGGGGCAGGTGATGTGCTGGTGAAAGTTCGGCAGTGCGCGCTTGAGGTTTGCACTGTTAAAATCCCCAGCACAATGAGTGCGGGCGTCCCGGTGCTGTGTCTGGTGTGTTGTGAGGTGGTCGTGTAAATCCCATATTGCAACGTCCATGTCCGCTTGAGGTGGAATATAAACGGCGCTGACTATGACCGAGCTGAATTCCCATGGAAGATAGAAAGGGCGACATTTGATGGTCAGAAGTTCCAGGTTTGGTGTGCAGGAGCGTGAGAGAAGAACAACGCTCGGCGCTGTCGCGCACCAGCGATTGTTCACCATCAGACACACTCCACCTCCGTGTCTTCCCCGACTCCATTGTTCTGTCCATGCGGTAAACAGAGAAAAACTCGGCCGGTTGTATGGCGTGGTCCGGTACCGCTGGGTTCAGCCATGTCTCGGTGAAGCAGAGGAGGTTGCAGTCCCGAATGTCTCTCTGGAACTTGATCCTTGCCCTGAGGTCATCGAGCTTGTTTTCCAGAGACTGGACGTTGGCTAACAGGACACTAGGTAGGAGCGCGGTGTGAGCGTGCCTCAACCTGTTCCTGACGCCGCTCATTTCCTCGTGGACGCCGTGCGGTCGCGTCCGCTTTGTCTTCGTCAGGATCTCGCTTGGCCAACATGGGTCCGGGTTTAAAGCGAGCGAAAGTTGGGTGCATTGTACACCAATAGATATAAGAGTGGCTCGGTCGTATGTAGTAATAGCCATCTTATATAAAGAAAACCGCGTAGACTGTCCAAAATACTAGCAATTAAGAGAAAAACAAAAAGTTTTGCAGGAGCGGTCGTGGACGGCAGCAGTTTAACTCAACAGCGCCATCTTGGAAAATGAAATGCAGCTGTGTAAATTGTGTAAAGGACTTATTGTGTATGTGTGTGTGCATCTGAAAATTATCATGTACATTGTTCGGTTCCGCATTAGAGCCTGTGCAGCAGGGCAACTGAGTGACTGTTACGTCAGTTGCATTCTCAAAACTCTGGCTGTTTGATAATACATAGAATATCCAAATCTACTGCAGGCAGCAGATCCTTTTCTTATCTAGCACCCAAACTCTGGAACAATCTCCCTAACACTGTTCGTAAAGCAGACACAATATGTCAGTTTAAATATAAATTTAAGACAAATCTTTTTTAACCTAGCCTACACATAATACACTAATACGCTTTTATTATTCAAATCTGTTAAAGGATTGCTAAGCTGCATTACTTAGATCGGCTGGAACCAGGAACAATCCTCATGAAACACAATGTACTTATGACTTCGTGAAAAAGAATGACATCTGTGCTAATATTAGTCTGTTTTTTCTTATTCTCTGTTTCTAGTACGTTTCCAGATTGAATGGTGGATCAGCGCTTCAGAGATTACTTTCATCAGAACACCTAGATGAGCCCGTGAACAGATCACGGATCCAGATGCACACACATACACAATAAGTCCTTTACACAATTTACACAGCTGCATTTAATTTTAAATTTAACAGCTGAAACCCATTTCAGGCATAGGACTGTGTGTAGTGGTTCTTGAAGCACTGACTCCAGCTGCAGTCCACTTTGTGAATCTTGCCCACATTTTTGAATGGGTTTTGTTTCACAATCCAGGGTGTGGTTATCCCTATTGCTTGCACACTTTTTCTACCACTTTTTCTGCTTTTTTAATCTATCTTTTCCTTCCCTTCGCCTCTATTAATGTGCTTGGAGCTCTGTGAACAGCCAGCCTCTTTTGCAATGACCTTTTGTCAGTCATTTAAATTTTTATTTATGTAGCACTTTTAACAACACACGTTGTATCAAAGCACAAAGTTGTGTCTTGCCCTTCTTGTGCAATGGTCATATTTTGGACAACTGTCAAGTCAGTAGACTTCCCATGATTGTGTAGCATAAAGAACTAGACTGAAAGACCATTTAAAAGCAATATAAAAATATATCAGTCTGTGTGTAATGAAGGAATATAATATACAAGTCTCACTTTTGAAAGGAATTAGTGAAATAAATAAAGATTTTTGATAATATTCCATTTTATGACCAGCACATCTGTTACCCAGACAACAAGTCTTTGTGATGTATCAAGAGTTTTATTTAAATAATGGCTACATTAAGTCAAAGTGAGTAAGCATGGTAAACCTTTGCTTTTGAATTATCACCAAGTTATAAATGTGTAAGTATGATTTTATTTATAACTTTCAAACTCATATAATAGTGCCGTCTTCCTAGATTTAACCAGCGATGATTGGAAATGTGTTGGCAGGCAAAGTCTATTTACATCTTTATAGAGTTGCTTTAAAACTGATCGTCAACTCTGTGCACCAGCACCAAGACTATTTTAATACAGCTAACCTCTGCTTGGAGACAGCATTCCTTTTCTGCTGACTCCATGCATTCAATTGTGCATCTTTGGGGGTCTTCTTGGCGTGCAGCGCTGACTTGAACTGCATCTGACAACAAAGCAAAAAGTTGGTGGGTGAGCTGTGACATGTGGTGTGATTATGGACTCCCTCTGGTAATTGATGTACGACACAGCGCGCAGTATTGTCCATGTGGAACCAATTCCATGCTTGCCTCTGCAGCAGTGGTTGGATTGAGTCTAACTCCATACTGAGAAAAGATATTCTCTGGGAGAGCTTGCTCTTTTCCCAGTTGACCTGTAAAGCCCCCAACTGGAGCACCCAGTCCTTTGCTCGCACAACTGAACTTGCGATTGGGTCAAATGAGCAGCCTGAGATCCAGTTCCTTTAACGGGAGCAAGGGGCATGATTTAATTTAACTACCTTTAAATATTCATAAAGACATGGAGGGACAGGAGAGCCTGAAGAGGAGGACTTTGTACTCCCATGTACAACCCTCGAAATCAAACCAAAGAAAGAGTCTGTGTCAGGAATAATAATAATAAGTCTTGCTGAACCTGGAAGGTCACCAAGGAGCGAGGATGTGTTGGATTGCCTTAGTCTGCTTCTGTACTGCCTAGAACTCCTGGGCAAAGTTCTTGACAGAGTCACCGAATACTCAGCCTGAGAGATATGGCGTTAAAGCAAACTCTTGCAAATGTTCCCATCTCAGTCAGGCTGAGCAACAGAGCTGCCACTCTTGGCCTACAGTTGACACTGCACAGATCCTGTATCAACCTCCAGGTTGGTACTGCCCTCATGCATCTTAGCATCTTGGCTCAATATTCTGGCAGGACAGCCAGGCATTCCAGTGCAGAAGCGGCTGGCTGACAGCCAACAGGCCTGAGACAGGAGACAAGGACTATCTCCTCCAAGTGGTGGAACTGCACTCTCACACTGGGGAATGTCACCTCACCATTGAGGGTAAGAGGGAGGCAGACAAAGCAGCTTCTGTCTGAAAAAGGTCATCCATGAGGTCGTCAGCCCTTGTGCACCTCGGGAATAAGCAGAAGATCCAGGCCATGTGTGATGCATGAGCCATGCTTATGCCCCAGGAACCAATCATCTTTGCAAGAGATCAGGACTGGGAGGTGTGCATGTCCTCACCCAACACTCACAGTGGCCAGGAAAGCACTATTAAAATTTTGGGTCTGATTCAGTGATGGCCACAATCCACCAGGGAGTAATCAGTCTGACATCAACATCTAAGCCTCCATCGGTGCACCAAGTGAAATGCTGGTGTAAAGAGTGAAACCAAAAACCTGCCATGCAATAAAACTAATCCGAGAAGGGATATCCAAAGGAACAAAGGTGTCCTCCTTTTAAGGTCTCTGAAAATGTTCCAGCCAGGTGTGACCCTGGAGCATGGGAACCCTAAACACAAAAGGTTTTACAACAGATTTTGGGATCTCTGATCTGAGTATATAAGGGAAAGTGACAAAACATAACAAGGGTGATCGTGTCTCCATACACCACACTATGTATTTTCTAGAACCGGTATGATTACCCTTACAAATACTTTTAGAATTTGGTTTTATATGTTTGTTTAATTTTGTTATCTTTGTTTTGTTTATGTACTGCTGTTGTGAAAATGTTTGAATTAAACCAATATTCTTGCCTGGCAAAAATAAATGTTAATCTTGGTTAACTCTAATGTCTGAAATCATTATTCTAGTAGGTTAGTGACTTCTGTGGTTTTCTACATTGGTGAGTCAGATCAATGATCAATGGACGGAGCCGAGGCACGCTTTGAGATTTTGATGTCTGCCATACCAAACTGGCTTAGCACGCTATTTCTTAGGGATTGCATAAAAATTACTACTTTTTGAGTCTATTGAAATGGCTACATTAAGAGGCTGATCGGACCAACTGAACTGAAACAAACAGGAACTATATACACAAAGTAAATAACAAAATTAATTTAAAACACCTGAAAACAACAAGACAATTAACAGAAAGTAGGTCACAGAGCATGTGGGACATGAAAACAACAACAAAAAGAGTCCAAAACGTGACAACAAGTGTGCCAATTTCCAAAGGCTCCTTTGAAGCAGAAGTGAGAGAGAAGAGGAAAAGGGGGGTGAAGGGAAGAGAGAGAAAGAAATCTAAAAACAGGTGTAGGGCCACAGTCTTTTAGGCAGTTTTTTAAATAAAATAGGACACACACCCACTATTTTGTTCAAAACCAGTACTATTTATTTAGGCACCACAAATCATAACATTTCATTATTCTAATTTGGTTATCTTTCAGTTAATATTTTTAATAGTGTTTAAATTCAATATTTAGCCAAAAAGTTGTACTACATTGTAATTTCACATTGTCAAAATCAACATCTTAACACCACAAACTAAGATATAATACAGTGTTAAACTATTTTAAAGACCTTTAAATAGTGCAAGCATTCATTTATTTAGTAAAACTGACAAACACTGACATTTGCCTCCTTATACTGTGCACATCATAAATCATTATAGGTTCATGTAGAAAGCATTGCTCAGCCTGCTTTTGAGTAAGTGTTATTTTGATTGAATTGTCTGTATTTCTGGTGGGTATGCTGTGTGTATATGCTGTTTGTATTTATGAACAGCTCAGCTGTGGCCTGGAGAGTGAGACCAGCTGAGATTTTATCATTATTATTATTACTATTACTTTGTTCAAACAAAGTAGTTTTGTGTGTCAGTGTCTACACACACACACACACTACAGAAGGGGCAGAACGGTTCAGTCCTCCTTCACATTATTGTTAGAATGCTGTGCATGGAGTTCAGACTTGAAGGAACGGTGTTTGCTGGGCAGAAACATCATAGCCAGAATGCTGATGACATGCAGATGAAAGTACATTGATCTGAAGGACAGAGATGAAACCAAATGACAGAAAGTATTACCAGCACTATAACATATGTGAAACATATATCATCAAACTACACTAAAATGATCTAAGGTGGTCACATTATATCCTAAAATGTTTTTAAAGTAGTATATTGCTAGCACATAGCAATAATAATAAAGTAACACCAACACTTGGGCCAATAATTTTATCACTGCATTTAAGGACAATATATTGACAACCTGAGAAAAATAACCACACAATTTGGAGTGAGTTTAATTGTTTGGAATG